>NW_009637323.1:337-14715 GCF_000690535.1 Cariama cristata | reverse complement strand
TCTTATGCTCCCTGCTGTCACGGCAGGAGGGTGCCATTAAATAAGAGTCTGAAAATGATGTTGATAAAAAGGCTAGCGGATGCCTGGAGAGGAATCATGGCGGGTTCCTAGTCCCACAATTTTTATCATTAACAGGTCAATTGCACAGATTCATTCCTGTGAATGTGGTGTTTCTTTATTCAGTGGCATAATGATAGTACTGTTTTGTTTTCTACTTCTTCCCTAACTATCTCTAATATGAGGCCTTTCTGACATTCTGTAGGTCTTACAGTGATGCTTTTAGAGCACTAGCTGTGATAACTCCACATCTTTTCTCCATGAATCATAACAACTTATTCAGACTATGCAGCTCTGGTTAGAGAGATTCTTTCGTTTTTCAAACCCAAACCATTAACTGCTCTTATTGGCACTGAAATTCATCTGCCATATTGCTGGGCAGTTATTCAGATGAGGTCTTCTCTATCTTAGATGAAGTATATTGTAACGCATACAGCAAACAAGCCAATACTACGTAACATCATTGTACAGACAAAATGTAAAACACAGCAGAGCCAAAGGTAAGAATCTGCAGTCCCAACACACATCATAGTCATACAAAGGACCGAACATGATGTAACCGAAAGAAAAAGATAGAGAGATATACATCTCTTTTTCTCCCTTTTTCTCTCTGTTTCTCTCTTATTACCTGGTGGATTTCTCTCTTTCACAGAATATTCCAGAAGAGGACCTCATATTCAAAAACATCATCAACTTGTACTCAGTATCACCAAACATTTCAAATTTAATGAGCTGTATTCCTTCAGTTACTTCGTATGAACAAAAATTAGAAATACAACCTTCTCTACTGATTTTACTGTTAAAGCATACATAAATGTTGCTCACATTGTACTGTATTTGTTAATGAACAACTCTATAGAGTTCTCAGAAAACTGAATCTTACTGAATACTGATAAAAATAAAGCATTAATCATAATGGAAATGTTCAAAAGGTTATTTTATTGATCGCATGAGTTGTTGTGAGGAACTGCTATCTTGAAAACAGAAGTTGCTCTAAAATTAACTGGAAAATAAGGGAACAAGCATTTAAAACAATCAGTCCCAGCAATGACTGGAGGACACTGTCAGCTGACCCCATACCATCACTTCTCTGTCAGCTTCAAGCTGGAATTTTTTATGTTTATGGGACCACACTGTTTTCAATCCTAGTAAATTAGTACGTACCATACGACTTGCTGCTACCATGCAAAATAAAAAGAGAAAAAAATATGTCAGATATTACCTTCTAGGATATCCTGAGAAAAAGTCCACCGCTATTCCTGTTGCAGCAATGCTTAACGTTGCTGATTTCTCTTATGCAGGCCATGGTGCCCAAACCAGATATGCAGTCATGGGGATCAAGACAGTGACTAGGATGTGGGTTTTTCCTCTTCTTTTATTGAAAAATGTTTGAATATAGAGAAAAACAAGGTGTTAAATAGGGTAGAATAAATTCCTGATCACCCTCAACGCGACGTGTTAGAAGACTCAGTGCTAACACAATCTCTTTCCATCTACTTTCTGTCTTGGCTGTCTAGCTTGTATATTTGCTATCCAATTTTCTTGATTTGTGATCATTTAACATCTTATGACAACCACAGAGCAGCTCTTTTACCAAATTTGCAACTATACCATTCTTCGAAGTCCAAAGACTTCCAAATCAGGAAACACTGGAAATTTTCCCTAAATATTGTATCAGATTCATCTGCTTCTCCCTCGACAGCAGCGCTGGTCCTGTGTCTCCTCCCTGGACCACTTCCCTGCAGAGGCCCCAGACCAGAGGCACTGACATCAGGAACCTGACAGCATGCAATCTAATTCTCCTTAAATATTTGCTCAAGCCAGCAGAGGTTACGGATATTCTCACCAAGAGTGACACAGTTTCTGGCTGAATTAATCTCTCAGAAAACGGCAAATGTCCTTTCTAAATTAGCGCAAGCACTCCCAATGTCAGCCATATTGACATAGCAGCCCCCGTACGCAATTGAAATCAAACTCTGAAACCAACAATTATAAATCTGTATTCAAATGCGGGTATTTCAATATGTATTAGGTCCATTAAGTCAACAGGCAATATCCTTATGTTAACAATCTACTTCCCTGCACAGTGAGCTGCAGACACGTCCATCTGAAGGCTTTTTAAAATGGAGCAAATATATACAAGTGGACCAAATACGTACAATCAAAAATACAAAATGAGGTCGAACATAGGCTAAAGTCTGCATCACTGACACATAAGCATTTCAATGGATTAGAAATCAGTGCACAAACACTTTCACTCTCATCCTACTCCCGTTCTGGAGGGTGCTACGTGCTGGCTGTGTAACTCACTGCCTGTCAAAAGTGGAATGGCACTATCGGCTCATCTGAGCTGTCTTCACCTGCGGATGGTATGATCAGAGACTGCCCTTCCACAGCTCCAATGTGCTGGGCTGGATTTTATCTTCCCATGACAGCAGGTCGTGGGTTAGGATCTCACTCTGGAGCAGACACATAACATTCACACAGGACCAGAATTGGACTTCAGATTCAGGAAAACTAAAACCATTGATGTGTGACACATGCAATTTAACCACTTCCTGAAGTCTGTAAGGAGGCTGTCACGGAGACACAGCAAAAGCTTCTCTTTAATTGGCTAGAAATGTGGTAGCTGACTTCATTCAATCAGATCTTCTTCTTGTCAATCAAGCCTGAGTGACAAGTCTCACGGCAGCACCCATGAGATCCTTGCGGAGAAGAGATCCTGTTACCTCTGGCTGGTACAAAAGATGCAGTGTTAAAAAACGAGTACCTTCATCATGCCAGGATGCCTAAGCAGCTTCAACAGGAGAACAGATTTGGCCTGATGTTAGAGCGTGCCACACCTGATGGACAGAGAAGATGGGTAGAGCCTCTGTATTAAAAGAGAAACATTCTGTTCTGATTTAAATAGTTTCACTTCCCCCATAACTTAATCATTAGGGAACTGTGCGATTGCATAAATAGATGCCATTTAGAATACAAACACTGGAGTCACTTTGATTTGTTCCCTTGTGGCAAAATATATCTGAAAGGATGATAAGCAAAGATAGCGTATCTTGAAATTCCATCCGAACAAACAATAAATTACTCTGCTGAAAGCAAGCTTTCAAAGTACAATTCAAGTCATTTCTCAGCCCAGCACACAGCCAGATGCCTTGAGGCCAAGTAAGGCCCTTTAGAAGCAACAGTAGATGGCAGGTCATGGAAACGGCCAATAATAAGAGAATCACATGAATCTCTGAAAATAGGAGCAAATGAATTTCATTACAGATGCATATTCAAAGTTTCAGAAGAGTAAGAGTTCTGAAGCTAAAGAGCAGTTTTAATAGTCTTCCGTTTACTATCTATACAAGGACTCTAAAAGAATTTGCCATATAATTAAAACCTTTCAGTGAGATGAAAGAGCTCAACAGAAGAAATCAGACACTCAAAAATAAAAAGGTGGTTTCTAAATATAAAATCATACTACTTGTTACAGCTTTCATAATTAGCTCCTTTTTTAGTTCTTTTAACTCACTTCCTACTGGGATATATTCAGAAAGCCTAGGGCTTCCATTATTTCCGTGTCTAGTAGGGAAAAAAAATTTTAAAAAATAGGAAGATAAAATAGACACAAAGGATTTGATTTGGACTGCATACATAAGAAGGGCACAGCTGCATTTCCTTAGGTAATTCTAGTATAAATAACTGAGAGCAATGCTCACAATCACAAAAAAGATGAGTTAGTGTTTCAGAAAATTATCTTTCTTCCACTGAAAGTTGCTGCTTCCCAGCTAAGAAGCAGTAACTAACTGATTTTGTGTGCCGCCTTAAGACTTACAGAGCGGGAAGTAACCAAGACTCACTTAAACCACCTTCAGGTTGACGACTAACATCAAACCCAAACAGAGCTGTGTCTGTAACTGTTCTTGGTAGCTAGCTTGATTAGCACATGGAGGAGCACAGGCACCATGCTTAAGGAAGAAGAGAAGTTCATCTCAGAGCATTTTCTTCTGTCTTATCACTACAGATTGGGGGGGGGGGGAAGAAACCACAAATAAATAGCTTCTATTCAAAATTAATTTTTATTGAGGTCAGAATGAAGCAATCTTATTTCAGAAGGAGCGTTATGATCACAGGCGGTCATGGAGGCATCACAATTCCTGAGCCTTTCACAGGTAGTAATAGGTGAAGTTTCATCCTGTTGAATCATAATATCTAGATCTATCCTTTACAATCCTTTCATGGGTGCTTGCTCCTTATTAAGCATATAAATATTCTTCTTCATTGATCTACAGATTATAAGTCCTTACCTCCATGTTCTGATATTATTGTTTCGTTTTCCATTCTGTTTCTAACTATATGATGTATTATTATTTTCTTTGGGATCTCTGTGTAAAGATTCCTTTCTGCTTGTCCTGGAAGTTGCTTGTTTATTAACTGCATCTCGATTTAGTAACATATTTTTAAAATAATAAGATTATGACTGCTTTCACCCAAAAAGGAGAAGTACATTATCAGTAATTGTATCTGGGCATTACAAGTTTTTTCTAACCTCCTAAGAAAGCAGGCACAAAATGGTTTCCATGTACTTTATGATACCATAGTAGTGTAAACAGGCTGAATATGTGATATGCAACAGACACCTTGTCCGTGAGAACTTCTGCACTTCAGCTAGAACACTGATGACATTACAGCTGCATGTTACATACCCATACACCCCAAGAGCACATTTTGAGTTGATACCTGGGTCTGCTTTGGGAGACTGGTACAGGAGCCATTCTGCTGCCAATGCAAAGTTGAACTGTTTTGTTAATTTGTCCTCTTCCTGGCGTCAGCAAAACTCAGTTCCACCTACACCCAGAGCTGGCTCTGTAAAGAATTACTATTTAGGAGTCGCAGAACTGCTGTACCAACACTGGGCACCAGAATGTCCCTTAAGCCCTAAGGTGACTGCCTTAACTTAAAGTTGCTGTAAATCACATGGGGACAAGCTGATGCTTAGATATGTTTTTTGTTCCTTGCTCAAACATGAGCCAAATCATCAGTTTCCCACCCTTTCTGATGAAGGAAGTGAAGCTTGACCTCTGCTGCAGATCCAGTCCAAGGTCTCTAAATGCTCAGTACTCCCAAAAGCCTTTATTCTAACCGCATCTGTTAAAAGGCTCATTGCACAGTGAACAGGCACTGGTGAGAACATCAGTGTTGTGGAATAATCACATTTCATTCTGAGAATGTGGTCACATTCAAACACATCTAGTTTTACCTGAAACTATATACTTTCAGACATTTCTTATGTTTTAGAGATGTGATGGTTGTCTGAGCACTTCCATATCTGCTGATAAAGGAATACCTCCTGAAAAGATTATACATAGTGGGTTGGGATTTATGTGCAATCATGTAAAATACTACTCATAAACTGTCCAGCGTGAAGAACCCAAAACAATAGCTCTGATCTTTGAACACCCATAAGGAGAGATGGAGCAGAAGTAGCAAAATGGATTGGCATTCACAGGACTGCTCACATCCCAGGAAAGGTCTCCAGCCTCTGCTGCTGATGTCCTTTGGAGAAAGCCCAGATGAGTCAAACAGTAATCTGAGTTCCTAGACCAGTAAGCAAGGTTTGGAAGAAGCCTAAGGAAGGTATTGTTCAGATCAGATCTGGTTCAGAAGATTTTGATTTAAATATAAAGAAAGCAACTTAAAGAGAATGTTTAAAATAAGGAGGCTGGGAGCCCTTGAACACCTAATTTTTTCCATTGTATTTTTTTCCAGTCAGAAACCAGGCATATTGAAATCAGGATGAGTGAAAAGAAATCTCTACAACAGACCCTCATGCTCAGGGTTGAGACTAGTAAAAATACAATTTCTCTTAGCCTGTCTGCAGGTCCCAATAGACTTCAATTCATTCAGCTTTTGGGAATGAAGTTTGGGGTAAGACACAGTGCCATACATGCAACCCCTGTGTCTGTTTTCATGGGAGTGAAATCAGATTCCAGCAACAACAGATTCTTACCAATTAGTAACAGTTAAATCTTCCTCTCCCCCCAAACTGCAAAATTGTCATTATTGATGCCGTTAAAGAAACGTTAAATCAGAAGTCACCATGTGAGAATGATCAGCTACTAGAGGGACAAGGAGATGCTGTCTAAAATTTAAGCTGTATTTAATACTTTAATAAGAATTGAGGATGACTCACTATCTCAGAGCCCTCCTCCAAATATCTGTGTCCTCTATCTAATGCATCTTTAAGAGGTCTAGATTTTAAGATCACGAAAACTGAATCTTGGGCATTCCTCACATGCTTGACCTGAAAATAATTAGAAATGCTGGTGGGAATAATCAGAGAAATCTTGGTAGGAAAGTACTTCTGGAGTTCTCTAGTCCTATATCCAGCTTACAGCCAACATAAGATCAGTCAGGGCTTTGCCCAGTTAAGTCTTGAAAATTTCGAAGGATGAAGATTCACAGTTTCTCTGGGTAACCTGTTCCAGCGCTGCACTATCCTCCTAATGAAATGATTTGTGTCCAGCTTGGAGCTCCTATGCTGCAGCCTGTGGCTCTCTCACCTTCTCTGAATAATCTGCAGTACCAAGAACATTCTGGCTTCACCGTCTTTGTAACTGCCCTTCAAGGAGTAGTAGGCTGCTGTTAAATCTTTCCTTACCCTCCTTTTTGCCAAACTAAACAATTTCAGCTTCCTTACCTCTCCTCATTTCTTGTGGGCTCATGTGCTGACCTCTCGGTAGCCGTCCACTGGACCCTTCCGTTTCTCAACATCCTTCCTGAGCTCAGGGTCTCAAAACCAGGTACAGCTGTGGCTTCATCAATGTCAAGAAAATGTATGACTTCCCTAGATCTGCTGGTCACACTTCCCCTAGAGCTGGCCAGTATGCAGTGCACCTTATTTGTAAGGAAAACATTCAGTTGAGTGATAGTCACTTTGGCATCTCCTGTAACACCCAGGTTCTTCTGGCAGAGTTTCAGACTCCCACCCCGTACTGACACATGGGGCTACTCAATCCCAGGCATGAAACTTTGCAATTCTCTTTATTAAACTTGAGAAGATTTCTGTTGGCCTCATTCTCAATTTTCTCAAGATGTCTCCAGACTGAAAGGTCAGCATACCACCCAACCTCCTGCCCAGATTAGTAGCATCTGCAAATTTGCTATCTCGTTGTTCAGGTCATTAATGAAGAAATTGAACAGTATAGTCCTTGGTATGGATCTCTGGGTAATTTTGCTCATTACCAAACACTAACCGCACATAGAATCATTAGTTACTACTTCTTGAATGTTCCTTCTTTGACTTTTAGTTCATCACGAATTTACTTTTTAGGCAAGAAGGCCCTCTACTGAATTTTACAGTCTTCCTGCACAAGAGGATAGATTGTTTCTGAGTGCTTGGTATGTTTTCCTCAAAAATTAGCCTGTGATAGGGAGGCACCTTTCCACATTCTGGTAGCTTCCCTGGTGATTCTGTCTAGCAATACACAAACAGAAGTCTGCTCTCCTGAAGATCAGAATCTGAACTCGACTGCTTACCATTCTAGCCTTCCTCCAGCTTTTAAGCAATTCATGGCTCTAAATAATTTTAAAAGTTATTTTTTAAAAGAACTTGAGCTTAAGAATAGGCTACATTCTGCAGCACTGAAGTCATCAGCCAAAGAAGTATTGTGTCCCAAAATCCAGAAACTTTGACCAAGTTCCAAGCCAGATATGGATGCAAGTTCACAAATTCAACTATTTCATGAAATATTTCTCCATTTACCGCTGAAAATTCCAAACCTACACTGAAGGAAGCCTACTGCACATCCATGATACCCAGCCTATAAGCCTTTGAGCTAGAACAACTTCCACACAGACTTACCCCAACTCCCGATAAGTGCCCAGATACAGGCAGTGAATAAACTGCAGCTCATCTGAATTGTTCAGACAGGCTCTTTGCCAAGTGCTCTGTGTTCCTTCCCTTACCACCTCTGTGATCGCCGTGTCAATGAGGCCCATACAGGAATATCACAGGAGATAGTCCGGTCAAGTGCTGATACCACAACTGTTCACGCTCCAGAGGGAATCACAAACTACAGGTCTAGAATTTCTCCATGAGAGATTATATTGCTTGCCTACGGAAATTAATTTTTAAAGAAATTGCAGTTTCAAGTGATTTTTAAATGGCACTGCAACCACCTCAATTAACACTGTAGACTTTAAATGATCCCTTCTTTCTCATGTGAGCCATGTGAAACAGAAACTCAGAGTGACTCACACCGCAGTGTTGATATGCTAATATAGTTTTATTTTAAAATACAGCCAGCAAAATTCTTGCTAGTATAAAACCTGCTACAGTTCTTCCTATAAGAATAAATTCTTTCCCTTGGAATCTGTTAGATGAATGCGATATACAAATATGTGTCTTTATGCCACTCAAAGTAAGAATGGGGGGAGGAGAGATTATAATCCCATCTATCCACAAAGCAATCATAGTATTGAAAAACCTTGAAGATTTATGCAAAAGACAAAGTAATGGTGTTGGTTTTATAAATATACTTAACACATGTATCTTTCTTAGATTTGGATTTAAGATTGTAAAAGACTGTGAAAACGACGGGTTTTAAGAGGGTATATTTAGCCTATTGCAATAGCAAACGAGTCGTAAAGCTTTTATCTGGGTAGGAATATCCAAAGAAATCTTAAAGGAGCAGCGAACTGACTTTACTGCCTGCCTTCATTATATAGCAACTTAACAAAGTACTGGAGATGTAACAGTTATGGGAACAAGGGGGAGCACATTGAAGGTAGGCATGGCTAACATCAAACCCACTTGGGTTGTTGGAAAGGTCTAACCTAGTCCTGACACAGACATTAAAAAACGTGTAAGACATGAAGCAGTCTTGGAAACAGCAGCTATGAGTCCTTTCTTTGTGTTACAGGAGGAGCCACGGTGTTTTGAATGGCTTTATGCTTTGACTGAACAGAATAGAATAGAATAAATAGAATAGAATAGAATAGTTGTCTATACAGACAACAGCCTGGACACATGCCACATGGAGGAGAACCCTTTGCTATCTAAAAATGTCTTCAGATAGGTATGTATGTCCCGTTTCAGAGAGAAACGTAGAACTAAATACAGCAGCTGGTTTTGTCATAGAATCGCAGAATGTCTTGAGTTGGAAGGGACCCCCAAGGATCATCGAGTCCAACTCCTGTCATTTCATTAGGCTGAAAAAAACACTTTATTTGGATGCTACTGCAGTGCATTATTTTCTCAGGAAGAAGCTGTTCTCATTTAAACTAAGAAGCTACCAGGCCACAGATGGACACCCTCTTACTGACCCAGCGGTACCAAAACAAGAGGTCACTGCCCTTAATTTTTCACTATTGGCAATTCCTTACCATCACCTCTCTGCCTTAGGCAATCACCCCGTTGAGGTGAGAGTTCAGCCACCGTAATTAGTTTCAGTTAAAAGTGAAGTTAACCTGACCCTGATTATGCCTGAAGGATGACGTCCGGGTGCACTTGTAGGAACCAGAGCCAGCAGAAGGAAAAAATATTCCTATTAATCGAGCAGTAATGAGCACCGGGACCTTTACCTCTCTTGTGACAAGAGACCTATCGAGATCCTGCCAAAGCCCAGGAACGGGCACTGTGGTCTGCGGGCTGCAGAGAGGCCTCTCTCTGCCTTCACACCTTTAATTGCATCCCTCAGACTTCTCCCTTTAATCCAGCCTTGTACGATGCGGCCCAACAGGAGACTCGGGCTTTTGTAGAAGAAAAATTGTAACAGGAGCTGCCCGCTACATTCTGCAGGTGGTAGTAGAAAACCCTGCAAACTTCTTAATTAATGCAAATGGGACTAATAGAGCAGTAATTATACTTCAAAACCTTTCTGCAGGGATTCTGGTAACAACTGCCTTCACTCTGTTTTCTGGTTAGATGTCTAACCGATGCTTTCTTTTCTTCCTAGCTGTGCTCTAAAACCTCACTCAGGTCTGCATATGTTGCACGTTGGTCAACAAAGTTTTTTAGACCTTCCCAGTGACATCTGCCAGTCAATTCCAACCCAACAGTCAATGAGCAGAGACTAAGATAATTAATGCCGCAGAATTTAACAACAGGTTTTGTTGGAAGAGTGTAACAGAGACCAAAGAATAATTTATTGTAGGCAGTCATGAGTAGTAAAAACAAGTATCAGGAAGTTTTGTTTTTACCAAAATATGTACAGAAAAAAACACTTTTCACAGAGAAAAAACCTTACTTTTACAAATGCTTACTCAAATTACCTGATGTACAGCAGAATGTATTTTGACTTAGGCTTCCAGCCACACTCATAATCTTAATTTTGAAACTCCAGGTTATTTTTCATTTGTTGTAATCAACTCTTGAACAGAATAGGCATTTGTTGAATGTACTTGACACTTCTATGCTCTTTTTTGTTATTTTTCCTATCTCTAAACACAGTTATTGAACCTGATGATACATCTTTCCCCTGTATCTCCCAATTTATGACATCTTATAACCTAAAGAACTTGTAACGTTTGTTTACTGCTCAAAGTCCTTGTTATTAAATAGATTCTCCTTTTTTGTTACAACTCTCCCTGTCTTTATTGCGTACCTGTCATCCAAAGAAAATTTCAACTGTTTTATATCAACCAGGATTCGTAACACTCCCAGAAGTTCAGTTAGAACATTTCACAAGGAGTCAGTTGGAGCACCATGAAACAAGATAATTTGCCACAAGATTATACAGCAAGCTGTCTCGGAACTAAGAAAGAAAATCTCCAGATTTACCAGACCTGGGCTCAGGATTTTTCCAAGTCTCATCAGCTGCTGCTTTTGGGCTTTTCACCCTCTTCCACACTGTAGGACACGTGTGCTTCTTAATATCATCTAGGAGGTACAATTATCTCATTTGCACAGAGATCTAAGATGTCACTGATGCTCTTGATGTCCCTTCTTGTGACGTATCACTTGAGTTTTGGTCTCCTACAACGTATCAGAAGTTTGTTGTAGAGTACTAGAAAGCAGTCCTTGCTAGGCCTTTGTAGGCCCCCCCAGACACTGCGTATGAAGTACTGGCATTTCCCAAACTTGGCATCTGCTGCATGGTTTCCCAATATTTCAGTGAAGTCCATGGTTAAAGGCAGTTCCTTCCAGGTTTATGTTCCTGTAAGTTGTACCTTTATAGTCCACAGACAAAGCTCCTACTCTGAGATCTTAATCCATGTAGGCATCCTATTAAGTCCATCCCCTCAGCCCTCCTTAGTACATTCTTAACATTAAATATATTCTTAAGTCTCACTAGTTTCCATGTGATTAGAGTTTGCATTATAGGGAAACCATTCGCTTGAGTCCATCCTGAACTGGCTGGATATTTTGAACAGGAGCCAAAGCTCTTTTCATAAAATGAATATGCTTTTATACAGTATGTATAGCTTTTTCCATCCTGTTTTTCCCATGAAATGAGCCAATGCAACTTGTAAAATGTACAATGAATTAATATGGGTAGGAAATGTAAGATTAAGGTGTTATGCTCAGGAATTACATGCTCTTCCTTCTCACACGTTTTCACTTCTGCATTTGAATTTCTTTCCAAATGATCAAACATGGCCATCTACTACAGTTGTTCTAAGACTTTGATTGATATTGCCTGTTCACCTCACTTCGGTTGGTATGCCCTTCTCCTCTGCTGTAAATAAGACGACTCTACCATGGCTATTGTGAAAGACCCGCCGAGCAACGATCACTACGTTTCCAGATCCCATTCACTTTCTGCATGTTTTATTGAAATGCAGACATTCAAATGCAGACTTCCAAGACGCTCTATTTATGAAATGGTCTATAAACCAAACTCTTCTTAGATTAATCCTTCTTGACTTTTTTCTTTTCAAGCCTCTTCTGTCATTTTTATAAGAAATTAACTGCATCTGTGTGGGGAGAAGAGAGAACTTTCCAATCATCATTCAAAGCAGTGAAGCTGTGCAATGAGAAACCTGTGTTCCCAAATGATTTAACATTTTACTTTCTTCTTTGCCCTTCTTAATTCATTTCTATCACCTTCTTCTTTCCTTTCGGCTCTGTGTTTATCATACTTTCATTATCATATTCCATTTTAAATTGAAGTCTTTGTACAAAGGTTTTCTGTGAATTTTTGCAACTCAGCACACAGATCCAGTTACTGACACAGTCTAGAAAACAAACTGCAGTTAAATACAAAAATAGTTTATTTTAATATCAACCACTACAGACATCGTGTCTCTGATCTTCCTGAAGTTTGTGACTGTACCACTTCACCGTGCGTTCACAAGGATGCACTAAGCTAGAAACGCAAGAGAGAAGCTCAGTCTTCACTTTGAAAGCGTTTATCTGGGGCACTTTTTCCATAAAATTATAAATCACTATAACCAAAGTGGCCATGATGCCTAACAGGAACAAGTGTATTGACCTGCAATTCTGTAACAGATTACTGCTAGTACTGACAAGAGTCATCGGCATCATATGCAGGACTTAAATGGGTAGGATTTCAATATAGAAAAGGGGGTTTACAGGAAAGACAGAGAAAAATTTTTAATAGGGCTTCTAGTTACAGGACAAGGGGCAACAGTTTAAAATTGAAAGAGATTGGATGTAGGGAAGAAATTCTTCCCGGTGAGGGTGGTGAGGCAGTGGCAGAGGTTGCCCAGAGAAGCTGTGGCTGCCCCATCCCTGGAAGTGTTCAAGGCCAGGTTGGATGGGGCTGTGAGCAACCTGGTCTGGTGGGAGGTGTCCCTGCCATGGCAGGGGGGTGGGAATGAGATGGGCTTTAAGGTTCCTTCCAACCCTTCCAATCCAAACCATTTGATAATTCTATGGTTTTATGAAATCAAGGTTACATTTAGGATTAAGAGCTGGGCTGGAAGAAAGTGATGTGTCAGGCTAATGCAATCAGAAAGGGACATCAAAATAAAGGGCTCACTGCTGCCACTGTGGATCATCAGGTTAGATTTCTAGTTCAGTGAGTGTGTAAGTCAGTCATTAAATTAGATTTAGGACTCGGCAGTGGGCTGACTGCAAGTCTATTTCAGAAGGCCCGCTAAGGCAACTAGTTACATTTTGGTTTGGAGCAAGCAGAGGTCCATCGAATAAATTCTAGGTCAGGGTTAGAGCAAAGTTTCGTGTTCATAAGGATAAAAAAAAAGAACAAGAAAAAAAAAATGCTCAGATCCAGAGCAGGCTGCAGGGTTGAGCGTGTGTTATAATCTATACTGCTCCAGACTCTCTCTCTGCTTTGGGTAGGTGAAGGTCACTGTGCTTTTGGCTACCATCAGGATCACGGTGTTTGAAAACAGGATGACAGAGGCTCTACAGAAGTTGTAACATCCAGCCTTAAAAAGGACTCAACGATAGCCTAAAAAGAGCTTCAACTTTCTCTTACTGTGTAGCACAACTCAGTTCAGTTGGTCCACAGCTTTCCGCACTATATAAGATTCCCACGACTTGACAGTGCCGTTCACCTGTCCATTTACAACCAGGTCACACAACATCATCACACAGCTCCCCGCAGCAGGTGGCTGTGGGTCACGATCACCCTTCCTTTCACACCCACCGAGGCACCAAAGCGCCGGGCACAGATGACAGGCGCTTCAGCCCACGCCGGGACTGCATATATCGAATGCTAAAGGCGACATGTATTTATGTACATTCGACAGCCAGAAGTTGTTTGGCGCTCCTGAACCAATCTTCCATGTGTATCGATTCTGTACTTTTGAAAGCCGTTGGAAGGCCTGAGGAGGAGGAGGAGGAGAGCACAGCACGGCTGCCTGCTTCTCCGTGCCGGTGGGGCAGCAGTCGCAGCCCGGAGGCCCCCAGCACCGCCTGGACACCCCATGCCAGCCCGGGCGGGGAAGGACGAGGCCGGGATTACTCAGCTCTGGGCTCCCGGCGCCCAGCCGCCACGGGACAAGTGTCTTCATGCATCCCTCGTGTACCTGAGGCTGCAACGGCAACGCTCATGACGTGTGGAAACAAACTCTACAACTCACGGAGAGCTAGAAAGCAGGCATGTTTACTACGGCGCCGGGTGCAAGGGGGATTGCTCCTCCAAACTTGCACACTGAGTAAAATAAAGATACATGTTATATACCATGAAACATTTACATATTCATAGTTCACTACATATTCATTGTTATTCACACTTAAGATTGGTTATAAGTTTCTCGCTTCTGATGTAAATTAGTACACATCCCCAGTAAGCACTAATGAAGCCTCTCTATTAACTGCACATGCTCCCCAAGCGGGGTTTTGCCCTCCTTCGGGGGGGCCGTTTGAGTTGGAGGTCGCGATCAACCACTACCACAATGACCTC
>NW_009637323.1:0-278 GCF_000690535.1 Cariama cristata | reverse complement strand
AACTCCCTCTCTCGGAGGCCTCTCTCCACATTCTTGCCTACTGACTTAGATAACAGTGTCCCTTCTTCTCTCGTTTGTTCCTTTTCTTGATGCTTCCCAACCTTGAGATGCCAGGCTAAACAATCTGCCTGCTTTTCTGTTAATTTAGCTGAATTCTTTAACCCTTTGGTATCACTCGGGGGTACTGGGGCAGAGGCAGGTCATGGTACGGGGGGGTCTAACCCCCTCCAAGCAGGGGACGCGGCCCAGGGCTACGGGCGGAGGCCCCTCCCGCTCCA
>NW_009637322.1:119217-130679 GCF_000690535.1 Cariama cristata | reverse complement strand
TCTGATTCTCCTCCCCATCCCACCAGGGATGCGTGGTACTTGGTTGCCAGATGGGGTTAAACCACAATACACCTCAGAGATTATACAACAGCATTCTTCCACCCCTTGCCACCATCGGTCATCCAGCAGAGCACCTCTGTGTGCTGCAGGACCCTGATGGTAACATGCACCTTTTGGGGGAGCAAAGACTTTGCTTTCCACAAGGAGAGCTGGATGTCAGCACGCACTCAGCAAACTCCACATCAGGTAACACGTCTAAACACCCAAGTAGAAAGGTGGGCAAAATGCACTTCAGGAGCTACAGAGGACAGCTCATTTAGTAGAAATACAGGAAGAGCTAATTTGTGAAATATGAAGGTATTAGCCATGAGAAATTGCACAGAAATTTAAAATTTTTGCTTAGAAGGAAGTATATGACTGGACTGTGGTGCATTGGTCTGGCTGACCGCATAAGCCAGTTCTGCTGTGACAATCAAGCTAGGCCGCCTCATGTTTTGGCGTTATCGAGTGCTTGATTTTCCAGCATTAAAGACAGTCACTGGAGCATGGCCACGACATGAGGAGGATCTTATTTACTTACAGCAGTCACAAGGGTTGCACATGTGTTTGGGTGGATTGGGTCTACAGGGCAAAACAGAGCAGCTGGATAGAAACTAGGTAGCAGGAGGAGCAGAAGATGGACTTGAACAGCACTTTTCAACATACAATTTAAAAAGGCACATAAATGGTCTTTGACGTAGACATGGTTCTGGTCATGAAATATTTGAATTTTTTGGCATCAAATTCTCCAGCTATTTTCAATTAGTTTTAGATACAGTGAACTGAACAGATTCAGATTTCACAGAACCAAACACATTTCCGTTATCAGATAGTAAGCAATGCAGTACTGCCCTTCTTAAACAGAGATGGCAGGGCCACAGTTTGGAACTAGATTAAATAATAAATTACAGTAAAGCAGGAATTAAGTTTTTGTTTTCCTTAACATTAAAAAAATAGAATATTTTAACTGCAAAGGAGACAAAGCAGATCCTACAATGGTTTTACTTACATAAGTAATCATCAGTTGAGCAATTTCTGAAAAGAAGAATTATTCATACATGGAAAAATGTGCTGCACTGAGGTGGTTTTTCCCCTCCACGCCTCTCCCCTGGGGTTGCAGCTGGAGCCCCCGCTGGGGAGCTATCAGCACCCAGACAATGTGTCCCTGACGGGTGACCTTCACAAAAAAACCCAGAAGGAACAAGGTGATGTATTGGGCCAGCAGGAACTGTAGAGAATCAGCAAAGTTTTTATTCTTTCCCCTCCATAAGTGTCACTTGCAGAACCTGAACTCCCCCCAGACTGACAGCACACTCGCCACTTTGCTTGTAGCAGTGATCCCCGCATCAGCCCGTGCAGGGAGCAACGGGGCACAAAGGTTACGGGTTTCTGGAAACAGTTGTGGAAGTAAATTGCTAGTGGCAACCAATCATCTAGCCAAATGTCCCACCAGCCCTTTTTCAGCATCTGCTGGTCCTGAATAAGATGCTCGTACTGTATACAAAGTCTGAGTCTTTGCTGCTGGAGCTGAAGAACTGGCCTCTTGACTGCAGTGTAATAGGATAAACTTGTCAGGCGGTGTAGCTGCTAAAGGGTAAGCTCCACTGTGCTGCTGAAAACCACCGAAATGCTCCATTTGCCATATTGCTTCAGAACAAACTGCATGCTAAAGTAAAAGGCAGACAGTTTGGTCATGGTAAAGACCTCTCAGTTCCGTTCCCAACTCTGCCTGAATAGCCCTGTGCAAGGTATATTATAATTCATCAGTTAATTTTGTCTGTTTTTTTTTCCCCTAAGCCAAGAAAACTGGCCTCATAATCAGGGTTGGAAAACATACAGAAATTGTGACAACGCTCACCACAAGTGTAAAGGCTAGAATTCCTTGTTCCTTGGTTTACAGAGTGCCTCTCACTAAGCTTTAGGACGTTTTAAGAGCACTTGACACAACAGATTGTCTCAGAGACCAGAATGCCAATATGAAGAACCCTGATTAAAAAAAGATTCTAAAGATAATGTCATGTTTTGGGGAACATGAGGCACTACTCTCAAGAATTTATAATTTACAGACTGAGGGCTGGCTGTTTTCCTGCCTCAGGTGATGAAGGCTAGCAGCTCCTCCAAGAATGGTTGCTGGCTCCTGCCAGAGGAATTCTTTGGGGCTGTCTAAATGGGGAAAAACACTGACTCAAGGTCAACTTAGTCAGCTTGTCTTGATTGAAGTCCCTGTTATCTCTGCAACCACAGCTGAGATCATTTGACCTGGTCAGGCTGTAACCCTGACCACTTCAAACACTGCCTGGCCGGTAGCAGCAGCCACTTGTGGAAAGGTCCTACCAGCAGGAGAACCAGCCCCAACCATCAGAAATGTTAAACCTTCCTCCCCCTCGCTCCGACACTGACTGCTCACAAGGACTCAAAATGAAATATGTAAAACTGAAACAGCTGTTCAGCTCCTGGTTTGGAGGAGACCAGTGGCAGCATTATGTTCACCCTTAGCAAAAGAAATGGAGAACTGCTGTCCACATAAGTGCTTTCCCATTATTGGGTTGATTTGATTGAGGGAAAAAAAAAATTCCAACAACCCTTTTTGTGTATAGCGACATGACCTTGCAAACCTGTTGGAAACCCTTGTTATTTTCAGAATTTTGCATGATTTTCCAATGAACTGATTTCTTGAACAATTCGGTCCAGCTTTGAACAATTTGGTCCAACAGATTTTATTCTTGCATACTGAAAAGAGCAAAATGCTCCCTCTATACCTTTCCAATAGGTTACCTGTCTTTAAAAATTCAAAAAGTTTCACAGAATTCAAGGGTGTTCCAGTGATGTTCATCAACAGTCATGCAGGATTTGGCCTAAAGAGCTTGCTCCTGAATGTAAGGGATGGAAACAGGACTGAGTTGTACAAAGTGCTGTCAGACTTGTGGTCTGTCTTTGGGCCCAGGGTATGCTAAAAGCAAGCAGACTTTCCAGGTAAAAGAGGAACAGAAACTCATGAGGAATGACACAAAGTTAGTGTAGGTGTATTTCAGGTTTTTTAGCGTTTAACTTATTTATCCCCTTAATTCCTGAATTAACACACAATGCAAATTTTGTGATTATTACACAAACCTCTGTCTACACAAAGATGGGCAAAACCCAAGGACAGTCCCTAATACAGAAAGGTTAAAATCTAAAAGCAGAATCAGAGAACTTGAGACTCACCAGAAAACCAAATGAAAGACCAAAATGGAATTCTCAATATATTTATTTTAAAGAGTAATTCCCATTGTCCTCATATTTTTTTAAGATCTTTTTGGAGATCTGCTAGTGTAGAGGTACGGCCTTGGAGAACTTTACCTAGTTGTGGATTAATACTACATAACTTTCACATTCAGCATGCGACTAGGACAAACTTTGCCATGAAAGTGCTCCTGACAACAGCACATTTCATGTTGAATCCCAACTATCAGTTTATTTTCTAATTACAGTTTAAAAGAACACCAGATTTTTATTTTTCTGAAGCAATGGAATATATCATATTGTTTCCCCATGAGACCACATACATACAATGTGTTTGATAGGCATAATCACACAATGAAGACAACTGTGTCACAGATTAGTGACCAGAGGTCATGAAAGAGCAGACGGATAAAACAGAAGTTGTAAATATTTGATTACTTTTAAGAATTAATCTGATCATCATAACCCTTCTGTATTCATTTTTTTGTGAAAATCAGACTGTGCAAATATCATTAGAAGAACTACTGAAGAAAAACATGAACAATAAATGATAAAATACAGCCTTGAAAGATACTCTAATACTGAATTTCCGTTATGAAATTTAGATTATATTCCAGTGACAATTAAATAAGCCATTCTGCCAAGGAAAGCGAAAAAAATACTTTTAAGTACCAGAATGTGAATTGCAAAACATACAACAAAACTTCTATCCAATCAAAGAATTGTGTGTGGACTTATACACTGGTAGCAAATAAATTAAAAAGAACATACTTTTGAGAAGTGCTCAGGACAGCACAGATTAAGCTTTTTCCTCTCTCCTCCTCCTCTGCTCAAAAGCCATCACCCATCTTCACTATTGCCTCCATGAGCAAAATGGACTTTTCTTATCCTCAAATCACTACCTTCACCTCTAATGGTCTTCTGTATGCTAGAAGTATTTTCATTTCTCTGCTACAGGCTTCTATGTTGGTTCAGAGTATGAACCCCTGATCTTTCATTGCTTTGATGATAAAAGCCCCAATGCAGCATTTTGCTGTGGCAAAAACTGTGCTTTTAGTAGCGTCATATTTTCTCTCTTGGAAATGGCTTTGCTTTCCAACTGCCACTCAGTCTTGTGGCCACCACTATCCCAAGCAGACTTTGTCAGCACAAACATTTGTAAACTGCTGCTTGTACAGACACTGACTGTGGGTTTACTGGCAATAACTGCATTACGATAATTTTACTCAAGAGTGTGAACACAACACTTATTGCCAGTTTAAGCAATTTTACCCAATCTATCTGAAGAATAGTGCCTTTTAGGCTAACTATATTGCATTCTGGGTTAATATGCCATCGTGCATTCTTCTTCTACTAAAATGTAAGATAGGTATTGAAACAGACTGGCACTCTGAGATCAGCCAAACGAACAAAATTTTCTTATTTCTTTTTTTAATGTCCATTAATTTATCTGATTATTTGTAATTCAACACAATTAAAAAAACCCCCAAAACTTTCAAGCTCGTACATACAGCATTGCTGAGCATTGCTATGTTACCAATTACTAGATAGGTTGCTCCAGGAAGCCTGCGAGCAGACAGCAACATGGCTATGGAGAATTCGAGAATGCTACCAGAATCACCACTGGGACGCCACACAAATGCTACTAAAAGAGGAGAAAGCAGTTACTTCTCTTCAACATATCTTACAGTTTTCTCTGCAGCCTTAAGTCTCTCTTTCTGCTCCTCTTTACTCAGGATATCAGAAGGGCATTTCCATCCCAGGGCACCAAACTTAGTATTTACTTCTGTAACTTAGTATTTACTTCTGTAACATTCTTCCTATAGTTATTCTGTAATATTTTTCCTATTCTCAAATTACTTGATAAAAGAGAACATACTGCTGTCACAATTTGGCAACTGGAACTCATTTTGAAACATAGCAACTAATTATATTCTGGAGTCATAAAATGGGTCAATAGCAGAACCAAAACCAGAACATCAGGCTCAGGTCAGTGCTCTGTCACATACAGCACTCAAAGGACACTCTTCCTTTTGTCAGTCTGGACTGGTGACCATCCCCTGATTGCTTAGCTAAGATGAGCATGAGGAAGAAGCAGGCACAGACGACAGCCGGGGCACACAGGGCAACTGATGTACTTTTCATCTTCTGACCAAAGAAGAGGTCACAGGACGGTGAAGTTTTACTAAAATTACATTCCATTTTTATTCCCAACTTTTATTTAAGGGACAGAACGCAAAGGCTTTACACTTTTGCTTTCACTTTTTCTCATGTGTGAAACTTACTCTCCTTGAAACTGCTTTGACATTAATGTAAGAGGGAAGGGGCACGTGGCTGCAGCGGGACTACTTCTGGTGGACGGACTCCTTCGCAGCTGCCTGGGCTTCGCCACACTGCACCGCTACCTGCGCTGCAGGCATCTTGCCAACGGGGCTGGGAATAAAGCCTGTGTCTCCTAAGCACCTCTATGTTCCAGATGAGTTTACTTCGCTAAATGGAAGATGCATCAGTGTTTTTGTGTTTTTCAAACGGATGATAAATGATGTTATGGGGTGACAAATATCAGAGGTATCTCTGAGCTTAACAGATGCAAAATTCAATACACCAATCTATTTTGAAGATAAAAATGTTAATAACAGTTTCATAGTCCAAGTAATGAATATAAATTTTCTCTCCCAAACCAATGACATTTCCTGAATCAAAATTGCTTGGACTTAGCTCTCTACCCAAGCATAGTTTTCTCTTGCTTCATGTAAGGTTCTGGAAATGGAAGATACTGGCCTCTCATGTGCAGCTGTCACTTATGTGAGTAACCTTGGATTTATTAAAACTGTTTGTCCTGTTACTAAAAACAGCACAATTTTCCCATTTCAACAAATGTCTCACTGGGTTTACTACCATAGACAAGTAAGATGTTCCTGGAATAGGAAAAATCTCAAAATAGTTTCAAAAAAGTGTGTTTCATTACCTAGAACAGAGCACAGCCAGTTTTACCTGTGAGAAATCCTGAACTACCTGATCGATTCTGCTATGATAATAATTACAAGGAAACATTATTGATGCAATATAAATGGCTATTTTTTTCAAAACAGCTTTCTCATGTTTACCTCAATGATACTACTGAGTTAGGAGCTTACTCCACTTAAAAGTGCAATATTTGGTATACTGTACAGCAAAATACAGAGAAACTAAAACAATTAATATGTGGGATAAATCCTTTGTATGTATTAACATTGAGATAATAAGATTGAGAATTATTAAAAAAATTAGATATGTGAATAAAATAACATATATGATGTCGGTGTAAAAAGCCAAAAATTAACAACTGAAATCCCCTTTTAGGGATTGTTAAAGAACAGAACTTTGCCTAAAGAACAGCCTCTAAACTTCACTTAAACTGCAAAACATTGTAAACATGTATATGTAATACAACTTTCAAGCCTTCATACTTATATTACTGAAATTATATATATCTGTAATGTTGGCACTGTATCTTTGGAAAGTTCAACAGCAATACATATATCAACCTTTTCACTAGCTTATTGCTAAATCAAGAAAACAGTTACAGACTTACTTCCTTTAAAAGCAGTCTTACTGAAAGAGGGCATTAAACTGTATATTAGATAGATACAAGAGAAAAAAAATCACAGAACCACAGGGTTCATTTTGAAAACTCAGTCATTCTACTAATGTTGGTAAATCAATAAACTAATGTAGCAATGCCTTTGCCCGTACACAGTCAAACCTTTCTTTCACTTATGTGCTCCTTACGTACAATTGAAACTGAGTATCGACACTGAAGCAGGAACCGTGTCCGAGTAACATCTCATAGAAATAATTTTGAACCATTTTCTAAATTACCAGAATAATGACAGTAAGTCAGACTTGTTGACGCATTTTATTGTGAGATGGGGAGTCTGGTAAAAAACTAGAAAATGACCATGATGTAACAAGGAACTTAAAAATGAAGTTTCAGATTTGTAACATACATACATGAATACAGGAACAAATTGGCACAAAAATGTTAAACATTGTTCCCAACACTGTTTATAAGATTATTCTAATTTGGCTTACTAAGGAAATGAGAGTTTTATGGTTAGACTAATCTCTTAATAAAACTGCAGAGCATCATGCTATTAGTCACACAGTGAATTTCAAAATTTAAGAGCTTTATATTAAAAACTGGGTAAAGGTAAAATGAATTGATTGCAATTGTAAAATTAATACATTCCCATTTTAATTCTTCTGTTCTACAGTCCAAGGCAAGTATAAATGTTAACATAACACTGTTAAAACAAATCTCAATGCAAGAGAACCGATTGCATCTCTACTTTAAATCTTATCAACTTTCCAAATTTTCATACTAAAATATATTATTGTATTAATACAAACTACAGTATTATACACTACACTGTGTAATAAATAAAGAAATATAAAAATAAGACACATAAATATAAAAGTTTTCTAAAACTAAAAAGGTACATATGTCAGTAAGAAGGGTATTAATACTGCCAGGTTTGAAGACATACAGTACAAAATGTTGCACAGATCTATAAACTAAAAGAAATAAAATAATACTGATAGGTAAAAATCAGCTAACGTTAATAAATGGGGTCCATAATAACTAACATATTTGAAAATACTTATGAGCCAGATAACATGTCATGTATGTGTCTGAAATTAAAGTAAACCAATAAAGCAGATTAGAAAATTTCCCTTGTAATTATTGTAGAGAAATTCTGCAAGTCAGGTATTAACCCAAAATACCACCAAATAATTAAATAATGAAATATACCAGTGTTCGTTCTTCTCTGATGGCTGAGTGTTTTTTTCCCCATGATTAGTTTAGAAGTTTGATACAAATCAACAAATGCTAGTTATTGTAGGCCACACATTGGATAAAGGCTGCTTAGAGCCTTTATAATACTGATAAATGGCACTTACAGCACACAGGTCTTGCATAAGGCCAAAGAAGATACAAAGCTTCATATCATATCCTTCATATTGTTACTACATACTCAAAACACAATTACAAACACTGATTTTGACAACTTTGCTGTCCTTACCAGTATTAACACTGTTAGTCCCTGCAATCAGAACTCAACGACAATCTTTTCAACTACATTTTTAATCACATGAGTAAGAAACTTCAGTTCTTCTATCATCTGCTTTCTTAAGGCTAACAATACACTTTAAATGATAATATGCTCTACTACAACATCTAATGTCAAAAACCGCTACCTTCTAGATTGAATTTACAAAGGTAGCTAAGCACTGTTTGCAACTGCATTACAGGTTTCTGCAAAAGGGAATTTTGTAGTGCAGAAGTTCTCAGATTTTAAAACAGAAGAAAATACTGAAGCGGATTTAGGAAATGTTTTACCATTAAAAAAAAAAATCATATAAATCTCTCCCAATTGTACAGCTTAAAAATTAATCAACTTAAGAATGAAAATTAATACTGATAAAATAAACAATGCCAGATGTTGTCTAATAAATCAGGTTTCCTAAAACCTGTTAAATCTTTGCTTCCAGAGTCACTGTATTTTTCTAATCTGCTTCATGTTATAAACTTGTTCCTAACTTTGAAAACTGTGTGAAAAATTACTAAGTTTGAGGTTCAGGCACACCTGGATTTCTTTTTTTTTTTTTCTTTTTCTTTTTTTTATATATATATTTTTTTACACAGTAGTGAACAGAAATCACAGTATGCAGGCTACTGCGTTTCCATGAAAAGCATGTATAATATAGAACGAACTTCATTACCAATTTTATTTTCCTTATAGAAAAAACTATCATTTAAGCTTTATTTGTTTTTTTCTTCCAACACCTGCCCATTATTCTGTATAACTTCTGGTTCTGCATTGCTTGCTTGATTTACAGCTTCATCATTCTTGTTACCTTCAATTTTCCCTTCTTCTTCTTCTTCTTCTTCCTCTTCTTCTTCATCCTCTACTTCTTGTAGTTTCCTACATTCTTTTTCTTCCTGAAGTCCTTCTATCTCTTTTTCTTCCTCCTCCTCTTCTTCTTTTTCACTGTCTTCCTCTTCTTCCCTGGTTAGACTCTCTCTCTCATCTGAGTCGATCTGTGATGGAGATGCCCTTGCACCAGCATGCTCGTTATTGAGGACCTCCTGGCCTGTCTCCTCCTGTTCCATGCTGTCACGCTCTTCTGCCTCTCTTTTGCAATAGGAGTAGCGATGATTCATGTGTTGAGAGTAAGACCCCGAGTGTGAAAACCGCTTTCCACATTTGTCACATTGGTAGGGTTTTTCCCCAGAATGCAGTCGCATGTGTTCGATCAAATGGTGTTTGTGTTTAAATGCTTTTTTACAGATGCCACACTCATGAGGTCTTTTACCTACAAAATAAAGCACAAACAATTGGACATCCTGTAGCTGAAGTTTTAAAAATTTATACTGTTGATTTAATCATAAAATGCTGTTAGTGAACGTATTACTGACAATTAATAATTTTATTTACCAAGACATTCTACTCCATGCATTATCAGGCTGAGTTCCTCACCTTGAGCCCAAACGATGGGGGTGCAAGGGTACTTTGTCACAGTTACAAGGGTAATTTGTAAGTTTTTTAGAAAAATTGAACACAGAAGGACAAACAGATTCACAAAAAAGTGCAAATATAAGTAAATTAGAAAAGGAGACATTTTTCTTGCAGTAAACATTATTTTGACTTAAAACCATTTTAACTTTTTTGTATTGATGGAAATTTTAAGTCAACTAAGCTTTTATGCTGTGTTTTTTGGTACCAAGTCCCTTTCCCATGTTATAGGTAAAGGGAAAACCATTCTAAAATCCAGGTCAGCACAGGTAAATGCCTTATGTAGGAAACTTGCTAGCTACGCATATATTAACATGAAAAATCTGCTTTGTTTCACTTAATTCTCTTTCTGCTCTGTTTTCCAGCTTTCTACTTTGTTGCCTTGTTTTCGGAGTCTCTTATAAACATAGCAGAAGCCTAGTAATGTTATTTTGATTTCCACACTCAGAGTTGTTACGCAAAACAACTTTATACAGTCAGCCCAGACATAAAAGATAGAGACAATAAGACAGTGGCTTTTTGGTCACACTATACAGACGATCAACATCTCCATGTCAACTTATGCCAAACAAGCAACAAGGTGGGTGTTGGTCTCTCTTCCCAAGTAACAAGCAATAGGACAAGAAGAAATGGCCTCAAGTTGCGCCAGGGGAGGTTTAGATTGGATATTAGGAAAAATTTCTTCACCGAAAGGGTTATCAAGCATTGGAACAGGCTGCCTGGGGAAGTGGTTGAGTCACCATCCCTGGAGGTATTTAAAAGACGTGTAGACATGGTACTTAGGGACAAGGTTTAGTGGTGGTCTTGGCAGTGTTAGGTCAATGGTTGGACTCAATGATCTTAAAGGTCTTTTCCAAATTAAATGGTTCTATGATTCTATGATTCTGAACACTGCGCTTAATTTAAAAGTGGAACTGAAAGAACAATTGTGTTACGAAAAGGAGGAGTTAAAAGAGTTTCAGGACAGGAAAGGTATAAAAATAGATAGTCTTAACGAATACAACTTGAGAAACTTGATTAAGTGGTAAAGACAAAAGGGAATTTTTTATCTTTTTAATTCTATATGAGATGAAATTAAAACATTATTATGCAGAAATATAATATAGGCATCTAACCAATAAAAAAAAGAAATTTTTTAAAGGAAATCACAGAAGAAATGAGAGCAACAGTTATTAAAAATAGACTAAAGATATCAAAACTGGAGCCAAAAGGAACAATTATGAGAAATTAAAAATAAAAATAAAAGCCAAAAGGGTGTTTAGATTCCATGTCTAATGAATGGCTGTTAACTTCAGATCATTACAAATGTAGCTCAATTTGAAAATCCTTCATGCTAGATAGATACATTGCCCTTCATGTAAAATATCATACACATACACAACCCTTTTTTCTTAACTTATAATTTTAATTTTTCTTAATTTATAACCAGGCAAGGTAAATGTATAAGCAATACATCCTCGATTACAGGCTGTGGCTCACAAATGATTGTCCATGAGCCAGATAGAAGAAACTCCTCTTTTTCTATGCAAGTTTTAGGTCTTATAAATTTAAAGAAACACAGAATTGCAGTTCTGTCAAACAAATATAGAAAACATAGGTTTCTGAAGAAAGCTGAGCACAGATGATAAGAAGGACTATTAC
>NW_009637322.1:78898-119186 GCF_000690535.1 Cariama cristata | reverse complement strand
ACACTTTCCAAGAACTGGATTCCAGTTGAGATTATCAGTTACACACTACCAATTAAATAATGATCTGAAACTGCTTTTCCTAGTACATACCTGTGTGTTCATACTTATGTCTCAATAATGAGCTGCTCTTCTGGAATATTTTGTCACATAAATCACATGCATACATCCCGTTTTCTGTCTTTCTCATCTTTTTCTTTGGGGGTGTTGAATCAGAATCATTTTGATCTTCTACATTCGATACTCCTTCTGAGCTAGTGTCTTGCCTTTCATCCTTAAGAAAAATTATGAAAAAGATTGAGTTCAATAAAAAAATGCACTGATGCAGCACCCAATTTATAAAATGTAAGCTGAAGCTGCACTGTTATTCTCATTCAACTCTGTAAAGAGCCAAACAAAATTGTTTAGACTTATTCAAAAAAATCTTTCGCTGCATCACTCTGCTTTGCAGTCTCTGCCACCATACAGATGCAGAATTCTCCCTGGGATTGACTTTAATCACATCCAAATCTGACTATTGGCCGGGTCTAAACTACACTGACTTATCACATTTTAGGCCCGTAAAATAAATGCAATGTTAGGAAGGAAAAGAAGATTACAGACCTATAAGGTACCTCAGTAAGCTGGAAGAGCAAATGTGATACCTAACTACATTTTTCAACTAATGTTTGTCACCTACATTCTGCTACCTCGTGAATTTTATAGAAGTTAAGACTATTTTTGATGAAGTTTTCACAAAAAGCTATTTAAGTTACCATTTGAATTTGCATATTTGACTACCCTCTTCCTCATAACACTACCACAAATACTACTTAACCCAAAATTTGGAGGGCTGCAAATGCTTCAGTAATAAAAGTTTTAAAAATATCATAACTGTTGTCCATTCCTAAGCATTTCAAGTGCTGCAGCTCACCTGTAAGAAGTACAGTATTTTCTACTGATATTAGCAGTATCACTACACACAGAATTAATTTTATCGTATATTATCAAATCTGAATATAAAAATGTACTTTAGCTACCTCAAATGTTGTCTGTCTCAGAAACTTTAACATGTAAGCAATCTTGTAACTCTTCAAGGCTCCTCAGTCTCTGGCAATACAGAAGCCTGCATAAAATGCTAAACAGCCAATTTCTAGGATTTAATTAGAAACGCTCAGTCTTTACGTAAGCCACATTTCTGTTCTGCTCTGTCCCTACCTCAACATGCACAGGTGTTTCTCAGGAGGACTGACTCCAATTAGATCACACCTGGGTGTACCCAGGGAAGAACAGGGCACAATACGGGAATGCCAGATGAAGAAGATAAATATCTGCCTGCCTTTCAATTGAGAATATATCCAAATTTTGTTTAAAGTGCCATTATGGTGTAGGATGAATTCAGCCACTCTGCAAACCAAGAAAGCAGAGCAGCGTGAAGGGAGTAGCCAAAAGTTCCAAAGAGTTTATTTTCTGGATGTGGGGAAAGAGGAGATACAGAGCCAGCAAGAGACACAAGCCATGGCCTTACTTTGCTTTTGATCAGGAGAATTAGACTGTCTTTAAAATACTGGGCACTAATGTCTTAGAAGACACTTCTGAATGACTGAATATGGTGAAGAACTGACTTGTCCACGCACAGAACAATATAGTTTCTGTCAGTCTGGACTCAAGCTGTCTGAGCTAACCAGTTTTGCAAAGGACTTAACAGCAACATCTATTACCCATTAACAATCAAGCCAAATAAACCTGATAGCTTATATTTACATTTTTATTTAATTTATCTTGACAGTTTTCTGTTAGTTCAGCATGGATACAGAATGAATACACCATACACAATACATAGGAATACAGGGACTGAAATACCTGATTTCCGTTGGCTTGGGTCTGTTTTGGTGGTGTTTCTTGAACTGCAGGACTAACTGTAGTAGAGTACGTATAAGCCACCTGTGGAATCAAAATGGTTTGCTTATTGGCAGCGAGAGCTCTCAAGCATGGAACACTGTTCTGGTCAGCAATGGCAACAATTGTAGGTAACTGGGCAGTGACTGTAGGTATAGCAATATTTATGGGATTGGCACTTGGTGGGATTACATTTACAATAGGATCAGAGTCTGTAATACTGTTGTCCTTTTGTGGTTCTTTTTTTGCACAAGTTAAGTTCAAAGGTTCTTCTTGGACAGAATAAACACTGTTCTGGTAAACACTAGTTATGGTAGATCTTTCCAACAGTTCTCCATGTTGCTTTGGTAGTGAAAGGTCAAGAGGTTCAATTTGTGGCTCTTCTTGTACACCCTCTGCTGTGTACGTATAACCCTGTGAATTTCTTGATGAAGAAAGGTTTAGTGGTGATGGGGATGGCGTGCTACTGCGTGAACCATTCAGAGTTGATCCCCCTGGTAAAGTCGGAGATTTTGTTGTATTGGCAGGACTTTGTGAATTATTTGTGCTGTTCTGGGTTTCGCTTACATCTGTAGTTGCTGCTTGATCATCATTATCTGCGGGACTGCTTAATTTAACTTGTTCAGGAGAAGATGGTCCAGAAGACTGCACAGAAATTTGTCCAGCTTGCATTTTTTCAAACCACTTTTTTACCACATCCAGTGGTAGGTTTACTGAATCTGCTATTTTTGAAAGTTCTTCTGCGCTTGGTTGTGCATTTAATGCATAATACGCTTTAAGTAGCGATAGAAGGTTCTTTAAAGGTGGCTGACCAGGAGATAAGTTGTTCTCCCCAGTTTCTGATGGGACAGGGGAGTCGGGCTTCTCAGCTTCTGTTCCACTGGGCTGAGGAAGCTGGGGAGGATTTTTTGTTTCATAGTGCTTTAATTCTTGAAGTGCATTAAGATCTCCTGGACAGTCATCACAAAGAAGACAAGTGCTATCATTGGTCTCTCCTTCAAAGTTCTTATCTTTCTCAGACTTCACTGTAAGATCTTCCGGTAATTTTTCATTTTTGCAACTATTTGTAGGAACAGAGTTTTCTTTTTTTAGATTCTGTGGAACAACCTGAAGTTGACTTGGCTGCTCCAAGCTGTAGTTGATGATAATTTTGGTTGTCCCATCTTGGTCAACCAAAGGAAGACTGATAGCTGAAATGAGGGAATGGCCAGCTTGTTGTATAGATGCATTGCTGATTGTTTCTTGTTCTTTGGACGCAAGATTAGCATGATTGTTTTCCAATACTTGCCTTATTACATTACCATCCACTGCCACTTTAAGTACATTTTGAATGTCACTTAAGTTGATGCTTATGGGAGACATCAGACCTACTGTTGGTAGAACAACAGCTTGCACCACACCCTGAGGAGAACTGGTTGCCTGCAATGGGCTACCACCACTAAAAACCCCATTCTGCAAAGGGGTCGAACAATTAATTCCTGAAGCAACCACTATGGGCTTGAATTCATAATCCACAGGTTCAGTTTTAATTTGGTTAACAGGAAGTTGCTCTTGCAAGGGTTTATTTTCTATCTTTTGTCGTATCTGTGGTCTTGCTGGGCTACCTGGTGATGCAGAAAGGGAAGGGGAGGAGCACTGAGATGTCTTGAGCCCTGACCGGGCTCGACCATTCACCGGCATCAAACCAATACACTTCTTACTGCTTATGTGTGAGCTGTATGAACCAGAATGGGAAAAACGTTTCTTGCAGTTTGGGCACTCATATGGCTTCTCTCCTAAAGATAAAAAAAAAAGAAGAAAAAAGGCATATGCAACAGTTTACTAGGTTACAGCGTAAGTTTATCAAGCAATAGTAACTATAAAAGAATACAAAATGATCTCTCAAAGAGTCCTAGGGTAAAAAAAATCTTATACAGTGAGTTGAACAGTAAGAGTAATTATCTATAGCTCTGATCCTAGGGTCCTTTAATAAGTTTGTGATTCACGAGTAGATATAGGATGGAGCCCACATGATCACGATATGTTCCAGTATTTCCCAGTAACTGTCTACACATCACATAAATGAGTCTATACGATACTTGCAGATTTCATCAAACTCCACTCAAGCAGTACCACAACTAACTTCAGAAGCTGCATAAACTACTCCAGAATGGAAAAAAAAAAGAATATGATTAACTAAAGAGAAAAGGCCATATATGCAAATCATAATTGTAGAAGGAGTTATGCACATTTTATTGCGGCAAACTCAAATACAATATATCCTACAATACTCAGCTGAAAACCAGGCAAAGTTTAAGTAAAGGGAAACCAGACACATGTTCAAGACAGATGCGTATTTGTCTTCAGAGATGAATGTCAGGTTAAATTGCCAGGAAGAGGCACACAACTATGCAATCATTACAGCCTTAGTAAGAGTTGGCTTTTCAGGGCATCTGTGCTACAGAGGAAAAGGAAAGAGCCGGAACAGCTGGCTTGCTTCAGATTGAAAAGTACATTGACTGAGGCTTTCCCACTCACAGGCACAGTGCACTACTTTCTGGAAATGAATGATGATGATGTTTGCTGAGGGAGGACTTCTAAGTGAGGTGCACTTCATTGCTATTATCATGGCTGAGCAACTGATAAGAAAGGAAAAGGTGGCCTAAAAATTTGTTTTCAGACTTTCTGTCAATGGGTAAATCTGGGTTAAACACAGAAATAGAGAATCTTTTTCGAGTGACCACAATTAACTTATTGTTATATGATATATTAAAATATATTATATATTAAATTTCTTATAAATTGGAACTTTTCTTATAAATTGAAAATGTTATGACAGTATATCACAATCCTAGACCTGTGTCCTGAGGCTATGTTAATATGACTAATCTTGAATGATGACGATCACAGACACAGTAGGAAGCATAGTTCTTATGTCCCGATTGTTAGCAATTGAAATTTTCTAGCAAGGCTCATAACATGCTGAATGATCTGCAAACATTGAGAAAACACAGAAAAATGAAAAAGGACCAGAAGGATGCCCCCATTTCTTCTGCCACAAGTGAATTTTTTCTTAACTGTCAGAGCTTAAGCTGCAACTGTAAATCCTCTTGAGTTTATTCTACGTATTTCCTCCACACAGGTGAAGCCTGCAGTCAATGCTTACAGAGTCCCAGAGGGAAAAAAAAAGGAAAACACTAGTATTTTAAACTTAGACATACAAGACTGATACCACATCAAAGTTATAAAGAGTAGAAATTGCAATATTAGTACACAATTCAATGCTTGGTTTATTTACCACTGTGGATTCGTAGGTGCTCCTTTAGGTGATGTTTATATTTAAAAGCTTTTCCACATTCAGTGCACTTGAATTTTCGATTACCACTGGATTGTGTCACATGTCTCTGTAAGAAAGAATTTGTAATTATTGCATAGGACAGCATGCTGGAAAAACATCTTGTATTTTCACATCGTAACAGAGAAATGCAATACAAAACTGAAAAGAATCAATTATAATCTTAAGAGACTGAAGGTGGTATGTGTTATGCATGAAAAAGGAACAAATTAAAAGTCAGGTTAAAACTGAGCCATATGTATCTTCTGAATAAATCTGGTAGGGTAAAAAGAAAAAAAAAAAACACAACCCAAATGTAAAATATATCTGCTCTTTCTCCTAACTTCATTGAAGCTTGCACTGACATGTTATGTGAGTAAGAAGTTCCAGGATGCATGCTGATTCTACTTGTGAAAGCAAAAAAATGAAGAAAAACCCCAAGCCCACCACCCACAGAATAAGTCACGCAGGATAGAGAAACATTAAAGCATATAAAAGCCTATTTAAAGTTTAATCAGTTGACTTGATTTTTCCATTTACATGCTTCCAGCGCTTACTGTTGGCCTTGGATTCCTCTATGTAATGATGCCACAGGATTGCTCAAGAGAAGATGGCTCAGTGACAACAAACGCACTCTCAGTCACAATTAATTCTCAAACTAAATGCAAAAAACTAAATTAAAATAAATAACAATACGGAGGGATTTCCCAAGTACACAACATCAAATCTCTTCACTATTTGCATTGAAGCTCTATGGTTATTTTTGTAATATTTTGCCTTGTGAGAGCATTTATTGTTAAGCTCCAAATTATTTTTAATTTATCTTTATTGTTATAACTAGTTTAAAAAAAGCAAAAGTTAAGAAAGACATGTAAATATATGTAGTATATATGAGATATGTATATGCAAGATACATAATTTTATCACAAACTGTATAAATCTATGAATGTATATTTTTAAAGACAAAAATTACACATATTTTAGAAGTTGGAGCAGTTTAATTACCAACACAAAATGGAGGAATTAGAAATTTTTTGTTCAAACAAATTGCTTATTTAAAAAAACAGCGGCTTCTTTTTCAGTGGAGCTCACTTTGCAAAAAGATACTCTACCACCATTTGGATGCAGCTGCAGATTTTTGGTAACCGGGGCAAGCATTTTCATAAACTCATTAATAGAGCTATTCATGTACTCTGGGGAAACAGCCTGCCTACAGGCAGCTACCAAGAACCGGCTGGCGTGCATTAACTTCCTCTGGTGTGAAACCGGAGCGGGGAGCTCCTACACCTAATTCTGGTCTACTGCGATCGGCAGTGCTGGGAGCAGACACTCACTGAGCGCGGAGGCTATTCCCCGAGTGCAGACACTGCAACTGGGGGCTAAGATCTGCACTGGGGAAGTGGGATGAATAAAAAGGCAGGATGATGTTCCTGTTCTGATTTATGCCTTCAGATCTGAAGAACCTGCAGCCGTGCAGTTTTCTGGATGAAAGGCTGAGTGCTCTGCTATGAGAGATGCTGTCCAAATTATCAACCCTCTCCATTCTACACCCTGTCCTCCTTTATACAACACAGATGCTAACAGAAGACAAATTGAAACAAGATAAACTAAATTGCTTCCAAGTACTCTAATTCAACAGTTCCCTTGGGATAAGCGTTTGGTTAAGCTGCCGTTTTCACCTCTCAGCAAATACTGCTCCCACCTTCCTTGGGGTGGGCTCCTTCCCACCTCCTTCCAGGCTGCGGAGTGAGGTCTCCATCCGACTTATCCTGATTAGCATTTGACCCTTATTCCCAAGTTTGTCAGCCGTCTTTTGCTAGTCCACATGACTTTTCAGCTTTGTTTAACTAAGACCCTTGAAAATGATGTTCTAGATGATTGTGCCTGACTCACTGTATTTCACTTTAATGATCCAACTTTACTGAGTCTAGAGGACTGTGTCAGGATTTACTTAAGCCTGCAGAGAATCAGTTACTACTGTTTGACTGGGGATTACGCAAGTTAAAGGATCTCAGCATATATACAGCTACTGCAGATGCTGGACTACATAAATATTCATACTAAATATTAGTGCATGTATTCAATCTGTCAGAAATGTTTCTGCTCCAGTCTTTAAAATTCAATGTTCTGCTTCCAAAGCACAGAAGCCAACATTTCTCTTATCAAATTTTTAACGAGTTTTTCTGTTTTCCTGGTCATAGCTATAAGCTGCTTTGAACCTTCTGCTAGGCAGTGTTTCCATTTCTTTTGCCTTACCTACTTACTTTTGTAATTCTTTATTCAGCTTTCTTGCTGTCTGTCCTATACTTTTCTTTTTTATAAATCTGGGACATCCTCAGAGTTACTCTCCAGGATGTTCTTTAAAACTGAGAAATTGTAACTCTTCTCTAAAGTACCATCTTTGATACTCTTTCACCTTCATTTTCTCAGATTCAAATGGTTTTCCCCCTTTCAGTACTGTTAAATCCATATTTTTTTGAGCCTCTGATGTTTGATATATTTTTAATGCACTGTACATAGCTGTTGTTTTCTGCTCATTAAAGAATTAACCATAGCATTCAAAGAATACTCCTCTGCACTCCTTTAAGGACTGAAAGAAGAAACATCAGCATTAAGGTTTGTAATGAGCCACTAATACATCCCTAAATCAGATATTTACTGTGCTTCAGACTAAAGTCCACTCTTTTCATACCAGAGAACCAAAACTAATTAATGGGAATCCTCAAAAGTTATTTGGAAGACAGGAATTACAGGTACATCAAAGTTTTTTCACAGATGGTTTGACCATGGTCTTCAAGAACTGCCATTTCTCAGCGATGTCCACAGCAATATGAAATTTTAACAGACTACCTATAAGTGCTTTGTAATTTGATGAAAAGAAAAATAAAACAAATATAAGAAGCACTTATTCATACTTCAGCATCTTTTTTGGTGCTTCACCTGTGAAGGTAGACGATACATATGCAGCGTCACCTGCTACCAATCGTTAGTGGTGCAGGAGCAGCCAGGGGAGCCGTGAAGGACAGTGGGGATGGGGAGGAGGGAGGGATGAAGGAGAAGGTGCAGGATAGCTCTCAGCTCTCCAATGGAGCTGAGGTAGCTGCAGTGTGGCATATTTCCCCTTCCTCCAAGGGAGGCAAGGTGTGCAGATATCTCTTCCACTGCCTTCACTACACTAGGTAGTATCTTTGCTCATTGCTTCTTTGTACAGAAAAACTACAAAATTGACACATGCTGGACATTCACCAGCTAACAAAGTTATCCAAATAATCTACTTAAGGTGAAGTCCTTTAAGAATAAGACATTAAGTTTTGAGGATGCAGCTGTTTAAGATCCACAACCAGGAGGTTTATAGATCCACAACCAGGAGGTCTATACTTTACTATGGAAAAAAGTTAATTTTCCATTACACAAATGATGTAACCATGTACATGCACATGCAGCCAATTTTGAAGACATGACAACTTTATGACAATAACATCAACAAATAAATATTTCAAATTTACCAAGTATCTGAACTATTGTAGTTTTTATTCTGGCTATGGCTCTAGAGAAAAAAACCACACTTAAACGGGTGTAATGTTGAGTTCCAGATACTTCATAGAAACATTTATAAAATGCAATTGTGCCTTCAAAAGTATAAACTCATTAAATTATATCTACAGGAATACAGTTTAAGCCTCCCTTTGTAGCAATTCTTCTGAGATCATTTACTCACTTCGTATTTTTTAACTTTTCATTCAAATTACATACAAATATGGGAAAGGCTTCTAGCCCCTCCAACTATTTCGTTCTTCTGCTTTTAGGCTTCTAGTTGGAAAAACTGAAAATAAATGTGGTAGCTCACAAAAAAGCATTATACAAAAAACATTCATAGATTTTATAGTTAGAAATATAAGATGTATATAAGATGATAGTAACTTTAAAGTGGAAGCCAAGCCACTAAGAGAGCAAGACAGGGAAATGTTAATGGCAAATATATTTGAATAAACAAGAAATGCCACGGCAGAATACACTGGTGAGGTTATTCCAAACCCTGCGAGGCAGTAAAATCTTTGCAGCAAGATGACCGATACTTCTTGTAACAATTTTTCCTATTTAATTTACGCATGAATGTGAACACTTAGGTATAAAAATGGATAATAATTTTTTAAGCCTGTTAAATTCTTGGACTTAGTGATACTTTGTAAAATGGAGGTTAATATGTAACATGTAAAAAAGCATCTCCTTTGCTCTGTGTTACAGCTGTTCAATTTAACAAAAGATCTGTTGGTTTGGAGCTGCAAGAAATATTGAGGTACCTTTCCCTTTGCATTCTTTTCACTGTTCACTGTTTTCCATCTTTCTGTGATGTTTTTCTCCTGTTTCCTCTCTGGAGAGTACCAATCTTTTCAGTCTGTCCTCAGAAGAGAACATCTCCAAGCCTCCCTCTATAACCTGGTGGTGGAAAATATGTATCTTTTTTCCTTGGATAATTCCTGACTGTTTCAGCGAGTTTCAGTTGGTTCCTGAGCCTCAGAGTGCCTCTGATAAGCTATGGAAGCATGTAATTGGGGATGGATATAGGAAATTGTGGGGATAAAAGAAGAAAAGAAAAAGAGGGAGCAAGGAACAGAATCTCGGGACCTTCTGTAGTGATGAGATAGCTAACTCACGGAAGGCACTTCAGGAAACTATGCCCTCAGGTCAGCCCATGAACCAGAGAGAAAACAAGCTCAGAATATCTTTAGCCCTTTCTGTTGCTTCATTTACTACTGAAACATTGTATTTTATGCACAAAGTGTCTTATAGCATATATTGCATTGAAAAACTGTATCTCACAGTCCAAGCAAATGAATCAACAAAATGGTTTGTTTCTTAAGGGCAAAATTGGGTACACGAAATTTTGAATTAGCCAATCAGGATTTATGAAAGAAAAATGTAAGTGTTTCACTAAAGATCTGAGATTAGAGTCATAATTTTTATGTAATGTTAGCTAGTGAACAGAAAAAACATAATTGCCTATAAATGCAATAAAGCACTTCTGAAACCTAAAATTTAAACCCAACCACACTGCCTAAATGAAAGAAAACATAGGAATTTAGATCTCACCCTTTGACAGCTATGGAAAAAGTCTGACTTAGCAGCAAATTTAGGTGTGTGCTCCTGGACTGGGACTTCAGCAGGTAGATAATCTGATGTGAACAGCTAACTTGCGCTGAACATCTTTGCTCACATGACAAATCACAGCGCTGTTACAGAGGACGATAAATCCTTAATTCAATGCCACTTACTTGATCTCTTCCTGATTTGTGTGATGTCATGTGGCGGTCAAGCTGCGTTCTGTACGCAAACGTGTAACTGCACAAGGAGCAACTAAAGTTATCTTCATTTTTTTCATGGCGATATTTAATGTGTTCCTTCAGAGAGGTAAAGCGCTTGTACCCTCGATCACAATATGGGCAAGTAAGCAGTTGGGAAAATGCATCGGGTGTTCCTACACAGAAGAGACAAAACACTATATTTAAACAAATCTAAGTTCCAAAAGTATTACCATCAACAAACATGCTTTACATTTACATATATTACTGTAAGAAAACATGCAGCTGCTAGAAGCTCCATCTGTTTTAGAAAAGGACTAATGATATTTTTTCTTTTCCACGGGTATTATGTTACTAACTACAGTATTGTATGGTTGCCCCAGTGTACACTGGAGAGAGTCAGCACAATATGATTACCCAAACCCATACCTCTCAGTGAGTCTATTGGGCTTCCCAATACAGCACTAGAGATTCTATATATATATATTTCTGTTTAAAAAGTGGTCTGAAAACTGTGAAACATGGTTTAAGATCTAGTAATCTTTGTAGATTTGGTTAGCTCAATCACAAACAATCCTCTAATCCTGTTTACAAATTTAAGTCTATCACTGAAACATCCTGTTTTCAGCTCCTAAAGAATAAGCAATAATTGCAAACTGCAGAAAATATTTTTCTTTCTCTTTACCTAACACAGAATTGTAAATGAAAAGAGAACTGAAAAAAGATGATTAGAAATGTGGTTTATGAATCTTATACCTGGACCTGTTGGAGTGGGTCCAGAGGAGGGCCACAAAAATGATCTGAGGGCTGGAGCACCTCTCCTATGAAGACAGACTGAGAGATTTCAGGTTGTTCAGCCTGGAGAGGAGAAGGCTCCGAGGAGACTTATAAGGGGGTTTATAAGAAATATAAGGACAGACTTTTTAGCAGAGCTTGTAGTGATAGGACAAGGGGTGACGGTTTTAAACTAAAAGAGGGTAGATTTAGACTAGATATAAGGAAGAAATTTTTTATGACGAGGGTGGTGAAACACTGGAACATGTTGCACAAAGAGGTGATAGATGCCCCATCCCTGGAAGTGTTCAAGGTTAGGTTGGACGGGGCTTTGAGAAACCTGGTCTGGTGGAAGGTGTCCCTGCTCATGGCAGGGGGTTGGAACTAGACAACCTTTAAAGGTCCCTTCCAGCCCAAACCATTCTATGATACACAGGTATGTACCTGTTAGTAGGACATACCATCTGCAGGACAGAAAGGAGGGAGGACATACTGAGTGACAGAAAGAAGAGACATCAAATGTGAGGCCATAAATATGATTCTAATGTGATCCATAGAATCTATTCTGCTGGCTTTCATGAAGTTACTTCTGTATCAGTACACGACAAAGTGAAATCAGATTGAAGCTGAATATTAATTTCACAAATCTATTTCTGAGAAGTCACCACTTATGAAGTCTTAACTCCACGCCTTCTTATCATCATATATTTATCCCCCAAATATCATAACTTACTCTATCTCTGAAAAATTAATTTTTTAAAGGATTGAAAAAAAATATTTTTTTATAAGTTGATAAAAGTGTGTTTAAATAAATGTAGGGTTTGCTGTATTTGATCAAACTATCAATTTATAAGGTGTGATATCCTCCAACGACCATGCTACTCTTCCATGCTTCAAGGGAAATGGGAAGCAAATTTTGCAAGGATGCACCTATGCACTGTGCTGAGAGCAGGAGAGGAAGGTGGAAAGTCTTTACTGATTATCATTTTATGCTCTGAAGCATGAGGGGCAAATCTGTACACACTGTCATTTTAAGTTGCAGAACAATAAGCATTATTAACACTCATAAAATTAACCAGTAATTTAGAAAGTACTTCTGAATTATTTATCTTCATGACCTCTTCCAGCAGGTACACTATAGATTGGTCATATGGTCTATAAAGTAGCAATTCATTCTGTTTGTGTGGAATGTACTGATTTTATTTTCTACTGTGCCATTGTTCTTGCAACAGTGAAAAGGAAAAGAAGAGTCAGACCAGTTTTCATTATTACTAAAAACCAATACCTTCTCTGTCATATAGATTTTTTTATACTTGTTATGGTAACAGGCAAGGTAACACTTGTATTGCACTGTTTTTTGTGTTGTTCTACCCCTTTCTGCTTTTGCTGGATTAGCTGGGTTGTCCAGAAACGAACCCGTCCCCACATGTGTAGATACGGTATGCTTCCCTTCAATTCTCTTTTTTCCATCTACAATTCAATTCACTGGACATAAAGAATACTCCATTTCAGCACAAATACAATTCAGGGGAAATGTCAGAAGCACATTCACTTAAATTCTGTTTCAAATGGCGAAATGGGAATGATTTCCCAAAGCCACTAAAGACTTTAATCTCTGTCACTTCTCTTGTCCAGTCCCCCAGTTTGGAAGCATGTATCTTCAGCATGTATCAGTATATTTTTGGCATTTTCTGTTCCAAATTATTAAAACACTGAGGATTATTGTTCAGCATCGTGATTTTCAGAATACTTCCCTGTGAACTTACTGGGCTAAGTCCAATTTGAATTATTAATATAAACATGTATTTTTAATGATTACATGGAAATCATATTGCAAGGCTGTAAAACTAACTTGACAACCTGTGTCACTGCAACCATGGATTAAAATCTTAAATTAATTAAATTGTAATTTTCAAGATGCTACTGTTCAGTATATATCTTACTTGAATTTTGCAAAACTTGTAAAATGTTGTAACCACAACATATTAGTAATTCAAGTCCTATTTCTGCATATAAATAGGTGTGTACCCAGTTTAAATTTCTCAAAGATTTTAATTTACTTATTTTTGTGTTAAAATCTCTAACAACATAAAATCTCTGGAAGAGCAGAACAAAGCCGTTAGCATTACCCCTTTCACTGTTCTCCCTTAAACTCCGGTACAGTAATACAGCTACAATGACTTTTTTTGTTCAATTATGTACCTTTTTTTAAATGACTGGAACAAAACAACTCCTAACCCTTTATGTAGGATATTACTTTCTTTTGAAAAATCTTAAATACTCCAATAAAGGAACACAATCTGGTTGAAACTGCAGTTGTCACAGATTATGAAATCTGAACATTTCAGAAAGCAGCACAGAACGCAAAACCAATCCGAACAGGTTTTGCCTTCAAATATTTCATGATGAAGATGCCTTCAGTGTTTCCTGATGAAGAAATGAACAAAGTATGACTTCTCATCTCACTCAGAAGAACATCTTAAGCATGAAACTTCCTCAGAGAAAAAAGACATCTACTTAACAATAACAACAGGTCATTACTTTCTCACATAAACATTTTAATATAAACAACGTTTCTTCTTTCTCCACTGCTGTCTTTTCAGGAAAAAAAAAAAAAAAAGCCCATCATAAACTGGCCACCTAATAAAACTACTCCTATCTAATAGATCCTTTTGGGTGTTTTGTTTAGAAATATAAAAAGAAAAAAAACATAACTCCTCCTAAATTCTTACATAAAACCACACTATCTTGCTATACTTAATAACTATACTTAATAAACGTTTGCTCTGTTCTTTCATACAATGCTACTGAATCAATTTATGAAAGTTTGAATTTTTATTTCCAATTACTTGAGGTTATCATTTAGGTAGCCATACAACTGAACCCCAGTGCACATCTTGTTTCACAAAATCACATAGTAATATTTTTTGCATGATGACCCCATCTTCTTATGATTATTTAACTAAGATTCCCAAATCCCTGCCTCCCCCCGAAGTTACATGTGTATGCATTGTCGTCTTCTAAAATATAATAGAACTTCTGGGTCAAATAGTTAGTACACTTTATTTCATAAGAACTGAACTGGTGGTATATTTACCATTTTCATCCTGACCACTAGCTTCTGGCGTGCCTTGTCTCTGGTCCTCCTCAGGTGCTTCAGGGTAGATAACAGCTGTATCTTCTTGTTGAAGGAATTCTTCAACGTTAGGGTCATGGTTTTCATTTTCTGCATCAGAATCACATTCATCTTCTTTTACTAAGAGTGAAAAACAAGATAGAAGAGAGATGCAATGAAGAGTTTAAAAAGAACATAAATGAAGTTCAGTAAGGATTTCAAAACTCTTTACAAATACAAGTAAAGGTCAAGCCTTCCTTTAAGATGCAGGAATATGCTGAGTTTTAAAACAGAGAACCAGTGGCACAATGACATTTAAAAATTTGACTAAAAACACAGTTTGCCTCCAACTCTGTCCATTTTTATCACTTCAGATTTAGCTGTTCCCCTCAACTTCCCTAAAAATCTTAAACGTAAAGTTAATTATGATTTAGCCACTGCAGTTTGAAGGCCAGCTTAATGTCTTGGCTCCTAGGTTTGCAAAAGTAAATTTGTTGTCTTTAAAACATATTTTTTAATGTTATTTAAGACCTGTTCATAAGTGCAAGCCCAGAAGATATTTAAACTCTGAATAACAACTTGGCTGGCTAAAAATGCAGCAAACTTGGACTTTGAATGGCTTGTTCTCCAGTGTTGGAAATTGCTATCAAAAGATTTCAGATCTAGTTAACATCCCTCAATATTTTCCAGTTTAAAACTTAAGAAAACTATCAATGAACAACTGTATTTCAAAGTTAACAAATAATAAATTGTTTTACTTAATGTTTGTACGATAAATATTTGCTACCAAGTATTCGCCTAAATACATTGTTCATATGTGTTCATGGTGGAACATGCTGTGAGAGCTCTGCCTGTTGCACACTAAATCACGACAGATCTCCACTATTAATAGTGTGAGGTATATTTTTAATAGGAAGGAGAAATTTTACGATTCATCTCAGTGGGAAGTCATACTCAATTTACCATTTGACACAATCTTCTTACGACATGAGGCAGTCTCTCACATATAGACTCTAATGCAATTCAGAATGTAGTTCTCCATACTTGTTTGGAGAGATCTGACTTTACAGTAACTAAAAAGAATGTGTGAATCTACAGTTTTAAACATATCGATGTTTAGGTGTTTGGTTTGGTTTGGATTGGATTGTTTTTTTAAATGAGGCTTGCCCTGATAATATCTAACTATTTAGTGTTAATGGCATTAAAAAAAAAAAGTATGAAAATCTCCTGAATTTAGTGTTAATGGCATTAAAAAAAAAAGTATGAAAATCTCTTAAGAAGCTGGATGAGCTATATGTTAAATTTCCTGTCAACCAGAGAAATAACAAAATAACAAAGCATCTGTTTTTGTTTGATTCTGAAACCGAAGTCTACATTTTATTTTGTCTTCTGTATAATCAGTACCAACAGAGGAGTTGATAATAAGATACAGTATTAGCTTAAGTTTATTTTGGTATATTCCTTATTAGTTTAAAACACTATCTATTGACCTGTACTTGTATTCTACACAACTATGTGTAAGATCAGCGCTATTCCTTGTTTTGCTCTTAGGAGAGGCGGCGCTGCAGCGGCGCTGTGGTCAGCCCTGGCGCGAGAGGGCTGCACTGGGTCGCTGGTCGGCTACGCCTCTGGACCCAGGACATCCGAAAGGACCCCAGATTATTCTTCCTCAGCTAAAACACTGTTTACAATTTAAGACCTTCAGAGTGGAAGAGCAAAACAGTTTATAAAGAGGCGGGAGAATTTCAATTTTCAGGATACTCACCTAGCCAAAATTCAATAGCACTTTATGAATAAGGGACTCAGATTAACAAGGAAATACCTGTACATCCAGCTTCATCTGTCTGAGCTTCAGGCCCCAGGATTTCCTTTGTTTCTTTTCCAGCTGAAATAGTACATTTCAGAAAAAGAAGAATGAATATTTAGAAAGAAAACACACACAAAAAAAGCCACACACAGAACAATATATTTATTTCTTCAGCAATTTTTGTATTCCGTATTGTTTAGAAGAATTGCATTTAAACACAATGTTCTTTCAAAAATATGGATTGCACATTATTTCAGCAGTGTATAATCAGTTGAACCACAGAGATATTCTATGGTTAAAGAAACGAAATCTTAAAAGGAAGCAATACTAAACACTAACTATTATTTGAAGAGAGGTAAAGACAGGGACGGTGTGTTTCTCCAGCAAATACAGAGTCAGCTACTTAAATAACCCTATCTACAAATGCAGCTAATATACTGCAATATTATTTCCAGAAACCAGAGTATCATAAAACAAATACATTTACATTATTTTCTCCAATTAGTAGTTTTTGGAAATGATTGATAATTTGCTGGTAATGTCTGCAAACAGCTACCTAATGCATTCTGTTTCTTGTAAATCACCTAGAAACCATTTATAGGCTGCGATTGCTTAAACAAACAAGGATTTTAAACACATGCTACTCACTTCAGATCAACTGTGCACTACAAAAATGTTTCACTTATCAATTCCAATATTCAGTACAAGTTTGCAGGTACCAGACGTCTGTAGACCTAACGCTGTGGAGCCTCTCTGCCTCTGAGCTCCACCAGCGCCTGCTGAGCTGCAGCACTCAAGGATGCAGCGTGGAAGTTTTAACTCACTATGGGTTGTTGGTTCAAATCAATAAATGGCCCAAGTTGTTCCTAATTTACATTTGTTGGGTACCGTGGACTGGGAAGTTCCTATTGGAACTTCCTATTGGAAAGGGCCACTGCTGCCCTTTCTGTCATGGCTTGTGGCAGGAGTGCATAGGAAAGCTCTGTTGGTTGTTTTGCTCCTTTATCAGTAGTATGCTATGCAAATATATGTGAAAGTAAAGCATTATTTCATAGTTTTATTATGGAAACCTTAGATGCTTCAGAGCTGCACTGCAGAAAAAGACTCTTATATGATACAGGAGGTTAGACTACACAACTGCTATGACCTGAAATGGCAACTGTCATACTTTTATTCACCTTACTTCACTCTACTTCAGTGCAGGGAAAAATCCTTTGGTTTGGCTAGTTAAAACCCCAGAACATTCCAGCTTTTTATTTACAGGAGAAGCCAGTTTCTCCTTTATACAGAAGATGATAAATTCTAGGAGAACTTCAAGTTCTCAAATAATACCAGCTTCCTCAAAGGAAAAGACTGTTAATTCTTAATTAACTTTGATAAAATCCCACAGACCCCAAATATCTGCAGATAGTCACAAACAAGAAATATGCTTAAAAGGAAACTGTAACTCTTAAATCTTACTTTAATTGTAATCCACCCCTCCCCCCCCCCCCCCCCCCAAAACAGTCCGTATTTCATTGGTCAATAATGGATTGTGAACTAATTGTATTTTTGGCTCATGATACCACAGACTTGGTTCAGATTTTGTAAGACGGATGATTCCATGCAATGCAAATTTACATCCAGAATTTAATTTCTTAAAAACAATCATGATGCAAACTCACTATTTTCCTTTAAAAAGGGTTGTGATTTTTCTCCATTATGAAATAGGCTCTGTGGAAGAGGGGGAGTATCAGTAAGTTATTACTCAGAAATTTAAATTATAGTGTCTCTAGCAAATTCCATTGGCTTCAGTACAAATAAAAGCTATGCTTCCCAAGGGAATGTCAAGGAATTTATGGTATAGATTAATCTCAGTGAAGTTAAAAACCCTCTTGATTCTAATAATCATAACCTTTATTTGGTACTGCCTCTTCCCAGTATCTAAAAGTGGGGTATAAGACAGGGAGGAGCCCTTTTCCACAGGGGGTGATCTTCTTTAATTCTATAGGAATAATGAACAATTTGAAAAATGTTAAGTACAGCTCCATCTTTGTAGCTATGTATGGTCCACATAGGAAGGCAACTTCGCAATTGTGCCCTCAGAAGCCCAATTACCATGCTGCAAATACAGCTGCTGGGAAGCAATGGAAAGTGATGTGATGATGGGGGAACAGATCTTAAGACACTGTTCCGCCAAGTAGAAGTCACAGCTCTGAACTCCAGAAGAAATCTAAGCCACCTGCTGAATGACTGCTTAAATACAGGTCTCCATGAATAGCATCTAAGGCATGAATATCCATCCTGGCATTACACCTGGACATACCAGATAATTGTAAGACATGTTCTTGGACTTTCGTATCTCATCATTGCTTACGAGCAGCTGCTTAGAGATACAGTTGGACGTCCCAGGGTTAAATGCTAATGATTTTCAGATCACAGGCAATAGTGTGTACTAGCAGCGAACATGCATGACACAATCACTGTGTCACAGGCTGACTGTAAAGTTCTCTGCATGGGTAAGACAACTGATCAAATTTAAACCACTAGCAAAATGGAAATTTTGATTGTAGGCAGAAAGACAAACTTCCACTGACATTTCCATGGCAGTCTTATCTTCAGAGAAGGGAATAAATTCCAAAGCCCGTCAAAAGAGTTTCTAATTTAAACTCTTTAGAGCTAATTTTCTGATATGCATGAGGTAAGCATTATTTACAACTTACAGTATTGCCTGGTTGTTTGCTTCCGTGAGAAAAAACTTGATCAAAAAGATGCCACACTTTTTTAGCCTTCCTCCCAAATGAAATTTGGAGGAAATAGCGCAGCAACCTTCCTCAGCAACCCACCACGCTGAAAGAACACAATCCATCTTACAGCACACAGGCTCAACCTAAAATTTTATGAGTTAAAGGAATTTCTGAGTTCCACGAAGAGCTTAAACATAAAGCATAACTTCATTAATTTTTAAAGCTTACTTCAAAGTCTGGACAATTTTTTTAAATTTTCAGTTTTTAAAAGATATCTTAGTTCCAAGTCTGAGATCTCTAGATTTGCGAAATACTTACAATACATAATAATGTTTTTTTAATGTATATTAATATAATAAGTCAATAAGTTTAATCTTTGCTTTTTTTTTTTTAATTGTAGTGTAGATTTTACTTTAAACTAAAGAAAAAAAAATCATATTACAGAATCATTGCACACATGAATGCTAACACACTGCCAATAACTTGTGCAGGATATATGTGGTTCACTTTTTCAAACCCATATGACTGTTTCCGTTAAACCTCTTGAGATACACACCTTATATTTAAAACACCTGTTCCAAAAGTCTTTTAGAAATTCAGTTAGAACAACTGGAAACGGAAGGAAACTAATCTGATAAAGAAATGTTACGTGTGTTGTTTCTATTCTTGGGCATTTGTGGACAGGATAAATAGGTAAAAAACTCTTGTCAAGTTTAGCTAAAACCAGGAACTTTCAGTACTACTTTACCGGTGAAACACAACTTACTAAAACTGCCATAGCGTGTTTTCTAAAAATAATCACCAGTCCTGAAGATCGTATTAGTGTTGCACAGACACCTACCCCAGTACCTTTCCCTGTATGAGAGAGATCATGTATTCAGTACCTCTCTCTTCAGATTTCTAATGTGCAACCAAGACTGATGATATGATTTTTAGCTTCTAGGAAAGCTATAAAAAAGTAAATAGTACTTTACCATAGCAAATCAAAGCTCCATAAAACCTAATGTAGCCTTCATTTTTCTCATGTAGTCATCACCAGAAATTCAAACAATTTAGTTAAAAAAACCTTACTATCAAATAAAAAACCCTCCAGACTGCTACAAAAGAGGCTTCAGAAGACAGAATTTTTACAGAAGAAATTTATGGTAGTTTCAGCAAGCCTGTACAGCAATTGTTCAATCTTTTGTGTCTGAACACTGATGAAAGCCTGTCTTCATCAGCAATGACCGAGGCAGAGAAAACACTGCCTACATTGTGATTCTACAATCATAGTAGAATTTGGTTTAAATGCTTCACTTTAGCAAACAGATTTTCAAAGGTTAAAAATGGTACATTGGAAATAAGGAGTCAAAAACATGACATCGCACATCTAGAACTCTGAAAAACCCCACAAGGTTGTCTGAGGCATGACGCTGTGTCATGACTACCTGTCGGTACATCTCCAGGAAACGTTCAGTCCAAAGGGTCTTGACCCAGCACCTCTGTGAGCCAGTGCTCTTCTTCACTCCCTGTTTCAGGTTTCCTACATCTATGCTTGAAGGGTTCAAGGAATAGTCTACACACAGCCCATTTTTATGTAACTGCAATTCCTGATAGATATAGCCTGCAGCAGAGCAAAGGTATTACAGGATAACTAAGAAAATTACCTACCTAGTAATTTAGCTCCAAAATACTAATTTCCCTGCACAGCATACCTTGGCAATAGCAGCTATATAAGAACAGGCTGAGCTGATGCTATTCTTTGAACTCTCAGCTGCTCTCTCTCAGCTGGATTGCAGTTAGGGACCATATGACTGCTTTCCATTTATTTAGATGTGAGGTCATGCAATTTGTCTTAAACCACCAGTTTTAGCAAGGTGGATGCTAAAGAATTGCGGCTGGGCTTCAGACACAAAGAGGGATATGCTGGAAAATACTGTATCTTTCAGGGGATTAAGGCCAAATTCCACAATAAATTCCACTAATTTATGTATTTATCCCAATTTGGCTCAACTGTAAGCATGCTGTGTGATATTATGAAACTCAGTATCTGATTCCACAGTAAAAAAAGGCCCATTTCCTGATTGCTTCGAATTTTCAGCTTCTAGAGCTGCTGCCTAATATGTAAAACATTCACCTCCTTCCAGTGTTTTCAAAATATGGATTCATTGTGAGCAAAATAGCCAATTCTAAAACTAATAATCTAAAAATTATTTTTTCTGGCTATATTTTAAAAGAGAAAAGGCAGAAGCAGCTCACAGGGAGAAATTTACATCTGAATATTATTTTGCTTCATGTTTTTGGCTTACTGCTTACTCCCCAAGCTGAGCAAACCCTGAACCTTACTGGGACCTACGGCCAAGACCTGCCATGCAAAAAGACTTGGAAAAACTAAAAGCAAGTAACTAGCCTCTGATCACCCTTGAGAATGCTGCATCTACAGATTTGAAGCTCCTGTTTAACAGTGCCAGTGGAATGAATGCACCTCCAAATCTGCCTCAAATATTAAATAAATAACATAAAATATATTACAATAAATATGTTAGAAAACCTCTTTTTTGATTGTGCATATTACATGTTCTTTCAGTAACAAAGTGACGAAAAAAAGTTCTATCAAATCTTTTGGTTTAGAAACCTTTCTCAACATAGCATCATCAGTGAAAATGAACATACCTTCATCTTCCCAGCAACTGTTTGTACTCCCTTCTCTTTCACTGTTTTCTGGTAATACTGTATGGTCTGTTGGCAAGTCATCTTCCGGCACACTAGCATCACAGTCTGCTGCATCAGTTACACTTTCTTCTTCCACAATATGCAATTTATCTTCATCGTCTGAATCTGAGTTTGCTTCTACCACGTTATTATAATTGGTGACTGCAAACAGACACAAAAGCAAAATACTGATCAATATACTCTTAATTTACAGCATGGAGGTCCAAAGCTTTCAGTACTGTGGCCAGATGCTCTACCTGGGGCATCCCTATGGAGTCACATTATTATTTCTTCCTTCCACATGGGGCTGGCAGCAGATTGTGCACAGCTTGGATGTAATGGCGGCACACAAGGAGATATCTGACAGCTGCTGGGCTTCCACCACTGCTAGGAACCATGATATCTCTCACTTTTCCACACCCAGCATAAGGCTGCAAAGACAAGGCAGTGGACAACTCCAGAGTTGTCTTCTGGGCCACATGGAAGCATCGGGCTTCCAACTGGATCACTCCAATTTGGATATCAGCATTACTGTATGTTTCCTTTAAGAATATTATGCCCTGGTCAATAGTCTGTGAAAGACTTAATACTAATAAACAACATTTTGTTACAGACAGACGTGTATAATGAGGATAGGTTGTATGTACATACCAACTGGTGGGGTATAGAAGGAACAAAACTGTAGGAAAACAACTGACACTGAAGACCAAGTGACCCCAGGCTGAGCACAGCCCAGAGAGGGCAGCTCTGTCGCCTTTGTCTGGTCCCACGGAGCAAGCCCGTGTCTGAAGTTACGCGTGCTAGCTGTGCTCACCCAGCCCACCTTCTCGCTGGCTTTTCCTGTAACCGAGGACACCCTCATGCTCCAGGTATGTCAATCAAGGAGCAATAAATGGGAACAACAAGGAGGTTTGATTCAGAAGGGCTAAAAGCGCTCCTGATCCAAGCTAAAATGCTCTTGTAGTTACACCCAAAGATCACACTAAAGACTTAGCAGGATGAATGTGAAAGGAAACATCTCAGAGGTGACTTAGAAAGGAAATATTGCATCACATTTTCCCCAGCTACCATGAAAAGGTAATAACTCTACTTTTTCTGCCCTGAAAACATACCATGAGCATCTTGTGGACAAAGGATTACATGACGATATATATGTTTCTGTCATACGGGAGCAGATTATTATTTAAATAGTCTTCATTTGTAAGCACAAAAGATCAGTTACGGCTATTTCAATTTAAACTGTAAGGATTATGTATTAAGAAAAAAATTACTTTCACAATCTGTTGAAATGTCTTGTTACTCACACTGAAGTTAAACTTAAACATTTACATCTATACGTGTATTACTTCTTCACTGCCAAGTTTGAACTTCTTAATGGAATGCTTCAAAATACAGTTTAAGAGAGTAAATTTATCGATGAATAAACTAACAAGACTTGTCTTGGCTGCAGCACTCCTTCAGTGGTTATCAGAATTAAACCTGGGAGGCACATAATCATGTTACTTTATGATACATGCATCCTGTCACTGTTAGCGCACGAGAAGCCAGACTGATTCTTTCCTGTGAAACACTGCCTATTAAGGTAGATAAATAACAAACTAGACTCCTGCTCTTCTGAAGTTGTGTTTTATTTTTTTTAAAAGTAGATATTATAGTCATTTAAAAATACATTCAAGTAAGGAAAGTGAGTAACATTATGAACTGACAGGCTACTATCTCGTTTCTTTCCAATTCAGGAGAAAACTGTCTCACCTAGAACATGCATAAGCATGACAAAAGAGCCTTTTGAATTTAAAACAATCATTCCATGTTTCCATACTTTATACATATAGTGTTGCTTGAAAAATGTAGTAACGCCCCACTATTCATGGTATCGACCTCTTCTGAAACAATAAATTCAGGCAAATTGCCTAAATACTAGTATCTGGTCCATTTCAATCCATAAATTGATATTCACTTTATATTCTGTAACTGATTTTGCAAAGTAAAATAGGTACTGTAAGGGATGCCGTAACGTTGTGTGCAAGAGAAGACATACATGCATTCCCTCACCAAAGCAGAAGAGATTTAATGAATTAATTTGCGTGAGGAATGGCAAATGCAACTTTAAAAAAAAGTATAAGAACAGACATAAAACAGGAGGAAGTGGAAAAATTATTTTAGTCTGTTGTCTTAACTAGGTTTTACTGTGATGCTTAGATGTAGGTGATTATTAATATAAAATATCAACATATTTACCTTTGCCACAGGCAAAGGAGATCAATAAGAGCAGGGATCAAAATTTATAGGCATAAATTCAGATTTCAGTAACGTAGATAATGAATACTTGATTTTTTAAAAAATAAATTTCCTGTTTAGTTTGGAAAATTAAGTGGAATCCTTTATATTAGATTTAGAGTGGTTTTATGTAATATGAAAACAGAAAGTTTGTCCTGAAGAATTACACTTATGGAGATAAACAATGTCTTCTTTTCCTCATCATATATTTTTTGTTTTTAAAAATAATCTATTCATTATGGCTCTGCTTACCCTGAAGCATTTTCATACATTCTCACTACACGCACTCATGTGCTAACTTGGTAAGACTTAAAAACTCCTCCTTCTCCATGAAAAGCGAGGAACAAATGGTCTTTGGGATTTCAGTCCCTTCCAACAAAGATCAGTTGTCAACAAGCCAACACAATAAAATCAGCAAGAAATCTGGCTCTGACATTCCTGTTTTCCTCTTATGAAGAGCTTTGGGGGAAATAAACTGCCAAACCCTCATCTAAAAGGGTTCGGCACATTTGCGATGGCCAGGCAACCCACACACCAAACGCAGCAGAAAGTTGAGGACTTAAAACGATGGGAATGTCCATATATATCTATACACAATTGTAACTAAACGATTACATGCTGTTTTCCCTCTACATGATCCTTGCCTGATCTAGTGCAGTGATGGCAAATACACAGGGAATGCTCAGTTTTATGGAGTAAACTGAGTATTTGTAGGATCCTGCCTTATTTTCTCAGACTGCAAAGTGATTGCTCATTCTTTTTATCCCCATCAGCCAGCAGTGTTCCCAAAGCCTCGCTTATAGGATGTTAGCCAAAATGGTATTCCTCATTATATATATATCACATACATTTATGTACAATATATTATAACTATATGTTATAGAATTATACGATCACATAGTATATATTATATGCAATTTCCTTACATGGCATTGAGTAGGAATGCTTCAAAACATATAATTAACTGAACTGTAGTAGGGTGATGGTTTCTCCATTTTACAGAGAAGGAACTGGCTACTTAAAAACTAGAGGATTCTTTCAGCAATCTTAGCATTGCCGCGTCAGTGTAAGGCATTTCAGGCCTTACTTTTCAGAGGATTTTGCACTTTTACAGCATTTTATATATTCATAGCACACTTGTGTTCATTTCAAATGCAGCTGCGCTCAGAGCCCAGGTCCCTCAGCCTGTGTGCCACAGCAACTAGAAACAGAGATCACCTCCAGAATAAGTGACCTTCCAGAATCACATAAAAACTCCTTGAAAGAGAGAGAATAAACCCCAGTCTTTCAGTGGAGCTTTCAAATGGCTCAGAGAGCGTGCTTTTGACTCCTGCAGCCCTCTACTTAAATTACTATGCTTTCCAGCAATTAAGGCAAGGGTTCTGGAGGCAACAGCTTCCTTCAGTAAAGACCCAATTCTTTCTTTGGGCACCATTCCTCCTGTGAAAAAATTATGTGATCAAATAATTAAAGATCTTATCGTTATGCATACATGCAAGGGACAAATTAAAACAGTTTGAACAATCTTCATTCTGACATTTTCCAACTCTTTTTGAATGCTCGACTTTCAAAGTCAAGTGTTTGATTTCAAAGAATGTATTAATATTCTTTAATAGAAACAATGGTTAAAAAACACTCAAACCCTGTAATTTACTGTATTTTTAGCTAATTAAAATTAAAATCCCATTACACGATACAATACTGATGCTTGCATGGCTGCAAAGGTTAGCTTTAGCAATGCAGATCTGCTCCTGGTGCCCGCGAGACTAAGGGGTGCTAGTAGCAAGCTGCTGTCTTCATCTGCTTCAGACAAGTTTTGGCTACACGTTTCACAGCTCTTCGAAAACATCAAAGAAACCCTGGAAATACAGCACCCTGCATCCAACTCCAGGAGTAACTGTCCTCCTCCTCTCTTTTCTCCAGTTCAATCCTAGAGCCAAATTTAGACCTTTCCCATCTGCACATCATTTTGGGTGTTTTCTCCTCTCGTCCTTGACATTTCCTCAGAATAGCCACCACCGAAAGAAGAGGACAACAAGCTCACAAGCCTCGTTTCATGCCTGGCACCACAGTAACTGCTGAAGTTGGGAGGAATCAATTTAATTAAACCTTTTTGGATAGAGATTGAAATACACTCAATATAAAAGCAATATGTAGAGACTACTGTTTAGAACCTCTGAAAGAAATTCAATAGAATATATATAAATGATGACTTCAAGGGGCTTCTAATTTGGCCAAATATTCAACGCAGAAAATGAAAAACACATGTAAAACCTCACTTACAAGAACAATTACAGCTTTCCAATGAAGTAACTACAAATATTTCAAATTTCAGTAATGTTTACTTTTAGCTAATGTCATTTAAAAGTAGCGACTACCTAAACAAAATAATTCAGCCTGGATCACAGAAAACTGGCAAAATCAGCAATCAATGTCTCCACAATGAGATGCTGCTCTGTGAAAAGCAAGGACAGCTAGAGAGGTTATGTCACCCTTGGCCACCGCGGCTCCAGGGACGGCCATCAGCAGCCGGGGAGCGGCAGCAGACCACTGAAGGGAATCTTATCTTCGACTGTAAAAGCTAAATCTGATTCAGATCATGAACCATGGCTGTAAACCTCTGAAAACAGGTCACCAGACAAGCACATACAATGTGTAACAGACATATGGGCCTATTCTGTCCACCATATAGTATGTAACCTTAGTATAAAAATGTACATTATTATATTAAGCAGTTTCACTATTAATTTCAGCTTTATGTCACAGAAGAATAGAAAAGAAGGCCCCATTTTCAACATACATATTACAAATGACACTGAAGACTAAGTATTTATTCAATAAAAATAATTTTTTATATCATTGCTATGTATCTTCTGAAATAAAGATGAAATATTCATTAAAAAACAATACATGAAAAATACATCTTATGAACCATAATTACTTCTTTTCCTGTTGATTACTTTCTTGCTACAGTATCCTGATTCTTAAAGAACAAATGAGTATCTGTAGTTGAACCTTTCATTGCTCTAAGAGTAAATGGCTGCAAAATGAATTGCAGAAAATGAGCTTTGCTTTCTGGATTTTTAGTCCTAAATGCAGAGAAGATGTATGATGTTGTGCAATTCTAATTAAAAAAGAAATACATTCACAAATGGAATTAGTGATTAAAGAGCTAAAACAGAGAAATACATTATTTTGCTGGTTGAATACAACCAGGAAACCATGATACATAGGTCTAGTCAAATTCAAACATGGTATTTAAAATCAAAAGATTCTGATGTAAAACCAATGAACCCAGGAAATTTAAGGCAAACACTAATATTGCGGTCATGAAAGAGTATAGGACTCACTGTCTCATTGGCATATGCTATAACAAGAGAGTCCTCAAAAAGGCGAGTGACCTGGGTGGCAACAGAAGGAAAGCTTCTCAAAAAGCTGGCAGCAGGTACCCGCTCACTGCTCCCCCACCTGCATCTGCCCCCAGAATCATTAGCTGACATGAAAGATGACATTCCCAACACGAAGAATGACCCAATCAAGTTCATACCACTCAAATTCTGATAGGAATTTACTAATCTCAACAAGAAAAAAAGTCTGTGGTGGAATATGTAACAGAACAATTTGATATCAGTTGGCAACAGCACAGAACTGCACTACAAAGAGGACAGGCTTCAACAGAACTAATCTCTAACGTGTTACCAGGATCTGGAAGCGTACAGAGGGAAGGATGCTTTGAACCTGATCTGTTACAATTTTTTCTTCAATACTTGCCAGCAGTCACTGTCTTTTATATACAGTCTGGTCCAACATTCTTACTACCTGTCTATTTTACACCTCTCCATATTTAATCCAGAATCCTACCTACTTCCATTGAAAAAAAAAAACTTTTAGGAATTTGTGAGTTAACACAAACATCTTCGAATTTTTTAAGATGTTGGACACATGTAACCAACACATTTGAGTTGTTTGGGCTCAATATCTCAACACTGAAAAGGCTGGAGATCTAGAACAAGTGTGAGGGATTCTGATCTTTTGGAAATTCTATTTCTAAAAGCTCTTCCACATTCTAAGAAAAAAATCGAAAGCTTATTCATGAATGCTGTTAGAAAAAAAACTTTGATCTTACATACTGGAACAACTCCTGTGCTCTGCGAAGTCCATTCTTGGTTCATGGATTTCTGCTCTGACAGCCTACAATCATCTCTTGGAAAACATTTACTCTCTGTCAGCTCAACTCAAAATCTGCACCTATATATTATTTTGCTCTAGTCTTAAAAATATTCTAAGCAAAATATATTGCAAAGGCAGAAATTTGCTAATTTCACAATCAGTATTTTACATTTAGATTTTAGGGTATACTATTAATTTTATTACTACTCCTGAATGAAATGCCATGCTTCCACCTCTCCACTGATAAGCAGCCCAGTATCTTCAGTAAAGTTAAACCTTTATATTCTTTTCCTATTTTTCCTCTCATTTTAAGAGACAGATACACTTGAAATTAGTTAAGTACCTTCTATGCAACAATATATACAGAACCATGTTACCATCTAAAGTAGAAACACTGGGAAGAGCTTAAGGGAAGACATATGTTGATGCTTCTCCTAAAATTCTCCACCTGTTTCCAGTAGGTTTTGGTTCCTGGAATTCCTAAATAAGACATGTTGTCTTCATACCCAATAGCCTCATTTTCTGTGAATCTGTCTGGTTACCTCTTGAATTAATGAAAATTTTGGCATCTACATTATTCTGAGGCAAGGAGTTGCACAGCTCTGTGTTGTGGGAAGAGAAAGTTTCTTCTGTTGATTTTGAACCTGCTCTGCACTAGATTCAGTGAGTGTCCCCTAAATCCTCCCCACTTGTGTCCTCTATGCTGTTCGTGATTTTATATGCTTCATTGCACAGCGCTCCCTTCCAATGTGAAGAGTCCTTGTCCACTCATTACTTATACAGAAGTTGTTCCACTCATCATTTTTGCTGCACCTCTCTGGACCTTCTGTTCTGCTGCATCACTGTGCTTACAGCAGGGAGAGATGGCACCCTAGAATTGCACCCAGCATTCAGGATGCATATGAACCATGGATTAGAATAGCAGCATAACAATGTGCTGTTTTCTTCTCTATCCCTTTTCTAATAATGCAAGTCATATTCTAGAACTTTTCTTGACTGCTACAAATAACTAAACTGACACTACTACAGGTTTACTTTCTGTAACCCCAGAAGTGCTGTTCCTGAATGGTAATAATCAGCTCAGAACCCATCACGGGACCCTGCTCCTTCCTCCCTATACATTGCTTCACTTTTATCTACCTAGAATTTTATCTGCCTTACTACTGCTCGGCTATTTGGAAACATCATCATTATTTCCCAAACAAGTAGAAGCAACCCTTAGTGAAAATATTCACTGCTTCCCAATCAGGTCATAGCCTCCATCAGGCAGCAGGGTGACCTCCCATAGTATTGGGACAGTCAGCAGTGCTACAGAGGGGAGTGGAAGCAGCAGAAAACATTGCATCAGGTAGCTTGTTGAACTCAGCAAAAATACACTACAATGAGTTCTCGTTATGTGGAAAGTGTAAGGAAACTGTATGACATTCTTAATTAAATCATTCAAGGAAAAAAAAATTGCCAGAGACTAGTTTCTGAAATAATAAATTTTAAATTTGATTTTAAAACATATTTGTAACTTTCAGAAAAGTAATTCTGCTTTTAAGAACAGCATATGTGCTATAACTTCGAGAATAGAACTATATTTTATGTACAGAAGGTTGACTCACTGTTTATTTAGACATACACATGTGAGCGTGCTCACACAGGAAAATGGGAACTGGATTCAGTCCTTCCTCTGCCTGGAGCGATCAAACTTACATCTCCCACATGTGTTTATATAAATATATAAATAGTTGTAAAAATATAAGTCTAAATATTTACATGTACGGAGCACATTTCTGATAGTTTTGTTTAACTAATAAAAATCTATTTCAAAATGTTTTTACACCTCTTAACTGAATACTAATGTCCAGTCAAATGCAGCTTGACACACACTTTGATTGAATATCCTGACACAATAAAACCCATAAAATTCAAGAATCTTAATACGCATCAAGGTATATAAATCATCTCAATACATGTGTACTGGATTATTTGGTCTTCGGGTCAACTCAAAGAAATTTTGAGATTAAAATGCATGCTTTGCAAGCAGACTGCATACTAAAATGTGCTTTAAATGCTGTACCAGAAGTGAGACCGAATGTTTGGCTTGGCTTACACAACACACACTAAAATCAATGGTGTAAATACAAATTTTCTGCCTGTCAATTTTAAATTATGGTTTTAAAATCAATCAGTATGTGACACTAAAACCAAACTCACCCTCAATGTTGGATTTTTTTATCGATATGGCAAAGTCTGGAGCAAAGTCTGATGATCTAAGTCAGGCCCAGTTCCCCAGCATAACAGTAATGGCTACAGCTCTGGCACTGGAGTCTGAGATGGCATAAATGATACTTGGAGCAAGTCTGGCAAATATTCCAGTTTCAATGATCAAATATTTTGTTGCTTGCCTTTGTTCATCTGAATCATTAGGTCAATTTAGGGTTAACTTAGCCCCACATGCACAATTACAGTGGAATAGAAGAGTTTGGTAGTGCTTTATTTAGAAACTTAGAAGCAGAATCAGCTCAAGGCTTCCCAATGGGGCAGATGTGTGGTAGAATTTCTGCCATCAAGGTGAATAAAGGCCGACAGCAGACAGCAGCTGAGGAATCTGCTGCCTTGGTTGCTCCTGGCAGGTGGCTGCTTTAGCCAACTACCTGCTTTGCCTAGGACTAAGATGAGTTCTGGGCAGAAGAACATACATATTTCCTCTCCCAAACTATTCAAACTACATACCTAAGACATTCAATCTTACTTCTGTATCATTTCTGGGATGCTGAGCTGAACACCAAGTCAGGAAACGGATCTGAAAACAAGTCCCACTGATTGCAAAGGATTTGTAAGAGTCGCTGGTTCTGACAGCAAGGACAACAAGCTTGTACTCCCGCTAGCAGGCAGGGTGGTAGGAGAGAAACATAAATGTGTGGTGAAACTGCTAACACTGAGGACCTAACATTCCCACTCAGTGTTTCAGAATGGTCTCTTAACAAAACTAGCTCTTCCTCGGTCTTCTGGTGTAAATTTACATTAGTGGCTGCAACACACTTAAGAGTGTTCCCAGAGCCTATCTCCTCATTTCCTATAAAGAAAAGGCACACTCCCAAGTCAAAGCACAGTGACTGAGGACAATCAGGAGATTCACTTCAAAAACACAGTCCTGATTGGATTAAGACATTGAAGTATGTGCACCTGCAGCCAAATACTTCTGGAAGGGACACACACTTCTTGCCTGCAAAGTCTGAAGGATAAAACTTTCCATTGCTCATTCCATTATAAAAATGATTAAACGTGACTGGCACCAAAATCTCAGCCTGTAGAGGGGAAGGACCTCTTGGGCCATCTACCCTGTTCCTCCCTCCTACAAGCAACCCTGTCATATACTCCCTTTCACAATTTACTTTTTGAAGGGATCAATCAAATTCTTGACAGACTCCTGAGCGTAGGACATACCAGCAATTGAAAGGAAAGCTATACGTGGTCTTTCCAGACAGCCAAGAGCTTGCGGTGACAGATGCCAGCCAGAACCAGTAACCACCATCTGTTAGAGATGAAAGTGGATGAGGCTGTGTGACAAGTTCTGTGGACTGAATCCCATATGCCTCAAACAGCATCTGCTAACAAACATCCTGACAGAGAAGCTGCAAGAGCCACACAGGAAAGCTTGGGGGACAGAAGAACGATGGTGCAGAAGACATGGATGCCAGTGCATACCTGAATCCCTCAGCACTGCACTGCAGGGTTAGAGAAGAGTGAATGGCAATGGAGCTCTAGGACTAGTAACAAGTTGTCATATGCAGTACAGGGAGTCCAATAAAAGAGAGACTACCACTACCTCCTTCCTTTGAGTTGCTTCCTGAATGAAAACCGTTTTTTCCACTTGCTTGAAATATCTTAAGATCATAGGCATGGTTGTTCCCATCTGCAGTGCTGATTGGCATCAACTCTGAACATTACCAAGTACCATCTAGTAAGATGACCTGACCACAGCAACCATATGTGTTTAGGTAACTCCTGAGATTGTAGATGACAAGCTCAACTGGGGATAGTGATTTCACACTTATTAGAAAGGATCACCAAAACTACGCAGGCAGACCTCTCAACAAGAGGTCTTTGTACAGAGGACCATTGGGTCACTAAGTGGGAGCTCGTAAGATAGCTCACATACCTTATAGTTTTAACTGTCCATTACCTGAGCAATACAATCACAGCACTTGTACACTGGGATAGTATACAAGCCTTTCCTAGAAACACCAGACTACAAATGCATGCCACTTTGAATGGTTTTCCAGATCCTGTAATGGTGCCTTAATGCTACATGTTAGAAATTCATAGACCTTATAAGGGTAGAAAGCAACTTTAAAATCAACTCCAGCGCTTGTATGAGAATTTATCTGCATGTAGAATTGACATGAATCCAGATGAGAAGTAGAGAGTACACAGACAAATATTTCAAGTATTTAGTCTTGGTCCAATACCAATTTTAAAATACAGGAAAACATATGTTTATGTATTTATACGTTCCTACATATACATACCTACATATATATTTTCAGGTTTGAGAGCGTAAAATTAGATTCAGAAATGTATACCTATATCATCATACAAAAATAACCTGATTTTGAAGTATTTCCCTTTTCTTACTTCAGAAAAGTAACTTAAGAAATATAATTTTCAGCATGCTGCTTTGACGCTTTTTGTCACTCTGCAGCTCTTCTGTGCTAAAAATGGAAGCTTTATACCTTTGCAAAATGAAGGCTTTCCTTCTTTCAGTGAGACAGAGGGACTTGAAATTTTAATTTCTCTACTGGATTTGCAAATGATGGTCCTTTTTCTAATGAAAAAGCTAACTATTGTCCAAATAGTCTCTCCTTCCAGCCTCTGGATTGATGTAAATTCTACATGCAAATACAAAAATTCTCACTGGCAGCATAATCTGAAAAATGGTATTATTACAAGGTGCTTATAGGTTTGGAAATACTAAAAATGGTCCCACAAGAAAAAAAATTAACATTCAGAAACAAGACAGCCAAAAGTATATGAGAAAATTAACTGTACCCTTGGCCCGTTATCACCATTGTACAAGCCAAGGTTGCGGAGTTTTCTACAAATGAGAACTTAACTCTGTCTGTAATTCCATGTCAACTGCTGCTGTCAGGAAGTTTTACAAAAACTTAAAGTAAGTTTAATACTTTAAGGAAGTATTTACAAAAACTTAGAGTAGCTAACAGAAAGAACCATATCCCTCCCCAGCAGTTTTAAAAAAATCTACTGGAAAAAAAATAATTTCAATAATTTAATTGCAGCTTCAAACATTCAGGAGGGGAGAAAGCCATACCTTGGTTCATTTTTCTCTTTCGCAGCTCCCTCATTTTACATGCTGTCCCTCAGGTGGCCTCATAAAATGCAGAAAAGTGTTCACTCATTATAGGTGACAAAACCTCTCCTACACAACATGGAATTTTTTACAATTATTTATAATCGTGAATGTATGTGGACAAAATAAATATCAAATAGAAGGTAGGGATCGCCACACAACGCAAAGACGAAACTTTTGACTCAATCTCCTGCTCTCTGCCCATTTTTCTTTTTCTAAAGAACACACATAATTTTCCCATAAATTATACTGACATAAATTTAAAATAGATAAAATCCTGTTGTTTATGATTTTTTTAAAAATCTGAATTTTCAAAGAATATGCTGTGGGGAGCAATTCTGGGTAGGCAGCAATGATCTAATCATTCTCTGCTCCAAATTAAAGAGGTGAAAAGTAGAAACCTTTCCCTCATGTCCTATTTCATCCCAGGTAAGGTTGCCTTTCTGACAGCACTCTTCGTTTTATAGTTTATCATTTTACTCAGAAGACTGGGAAAACCAATCTACACATCTGATTGGTGTCCCTCACAGCCGAGTACAGTCTGGCAGCTGCAGTGGTTTACTGTCCCCGAGACAACTGAGCGTGGTGATCATTAAAATTAAGCCTAAAATGTATAAATATCTGAGAAGCCTTCATCTTTTAGTACCTTCAATTACTGAACAACTGGAAGCAGTAAACTAAACTGAGGAAAGGCTGAGAGGAAGGAGAATTTCCATGGGTTACATAGGCTGTTTTACTCTTCAAAAATTATCTGTCCACTGGTGACTATACCACTCTGCTGTATGTTCAAAATGCCCTAATTATATGATAACCACATTGTTTCTACACAGTTCCTACTCCAAATGCTTGACATTTTTTCCATTATAAAACTTCCCACATATAATGCAAAGTTAGCTAAGAGAAGTATTTAAAAGGCAAGATCATTACTTACTTTCTCAGTGACAAATTTTTAAAAATAGATGATCTATTATTACAGTAAAAATTAACCCTTGCACACAGACAGATTTCACCAAGTTTAAGACGAGCCACAGAAAATTGTCTCATCATTAATTGGTACGAGGTACCAAAGGGTACCAATTATTTGGGAGAATGTAGTCAGTAAGGGGAATTTATTTGATTGCAGCAAGATGGAGGTACTCATTGTAAGATATATACAGGCATATACCACACACACCGTAGTAGCATGCTTCAAAATTACATACAAGTTCCCTCATACTGACCCACTTGCTAAAAAAGTGCAGTATCCTATTTCTCTTCATAACTGTAGCATAAATGGAATAGAACTGTAACACAGTTGTTTTAGATTTATCCTCATTGAAGAGTTAATCTGAATTACAGTTTGATAATTACCTTAATCCACACTCAAAAATTCGACAGCTGCATTTTAGCATTGTATATAAAAACTCAGGTTAGTATAAATCATCAATTGTAACCAAAATCACTCCATGATGCTAACTCAATCACTGTGTAAAATAATTCCACTCCTGTGGCACTCTTGCATGGTATCCACTCTTACAAAGCATCTACTCACGCCTGAAATGGCCTGAATCTTGAGCCGTTAATTCAGGTACCACTAGGTCAGGTTAATTCTTCAGAAAGACATAGTTGACATGTTTCTAGAAATGTGTATTACATATTTCTTAATGCTGGTGATTTTATATAACATCATTATCTAGGTTTATATAAAGTAAATATTTATTTCACGAATAATAAGACGACTGTAAAACAGGACTACCAGTTTGGCTTATGAAGTTTTGAGATCCTCTTAGATACAAGGCAGAAGAACTATACTCCAAGTGCCACATTTTATGTACAAGAATAGCCTATTACAGCAATTCTTTCTTGCCCCTAAAGTTTTATGACTATCATAAGGCGCCATTAGAAAAGTCTTCAGCATTAAGAAAATTAGATACATGGTAGAGATATCACCGTAATTAATCATATGCCTTATGAAGCCCTGATATTTTTCTTTACTCATTCCTAAATTAACAGAACAATAAATTATGCCACTTTGAACAGATATTGCATAAATATAATCTGAATTATTAAATTATCAAAATAAATTTATTTAGAAGGTGTAATTTTATTTTCATTTCATATTTCACAACATTTTTTCTTAACCTGTAAGTAATTTCTGAAATATATCTCTTGAGAGAGAGCTAGTTTGTCAAATGCATAATGGTCAACTATTCATTCTGACTACAGGTTTAAACACTCCAGTATTCAAGTAACTCCCCTGGCTGTCCCCTGCTTATGACACGGAAAAGGTGTTTTTTTTTTTTTTTTTTTAAATTTATCTTTTAAGTTGACAAGCTACATTTTGGCTTCACTCTGATTTTACATAATAACAAAAGAACATTTTTAATGGTGTTCCAGGTTTCAGTTTTCAAAATACGGGTCCTGACTTTTGGATTCAGGGTAACTAATTTGTAGTGATTATATGTTATTATCACAACAGATTGTTATATCAAACATTCTTAAAGATTACGAAGAAATGTTAGAATACCAAAATGTAGATGAACACAGCTTTAGTATGTGATTTGGAAGATCTGGTTTGCTTCACGTAGCTTGGCATCTTGAACAACATGAGTTTATTACACATATTCATATGTGACATGCACATAATTTTTTGCATTTATATTCACAGCTAATCAACCAAAACATTGGCAGTAGAAAATTACTGTCTGGGAGTGGTATGACAAGTTCCAAGTCTCTCCAATTTTTAATTATCTACTATATTTTTACATTACAGATTTTTCACATTACTGATTTTCAATTCTTCTAAAATATTAAATCACTGACCATTTACATAATTTATTTGTGTAAAGTGGGAAATAAAGCACCACCTAAATTCTAAGTATGGCTTGTTCATTTTGCAAGATAATGAACAGCTATCATTCCCAGAAACCTACTGCAGTGTAGGAGCATGAATAAAGAGACAGTCAAAAAATATGCAATGGATTTACAGTGTTTCACTGGATTTCAAGGGCAGACATTCCCTGATGTTCTATTTAAACAGGTGGATACATGAGATTATGAAAGGTCTCTTTTATCCTGTTTAAATGGAGGTACAAATCTTAAGGAATAGTTTCAATTTTCAAAAGATGCATTCCATAAGGATAATATACATTGCTAAAATGACACTGGGAAATTATACATTAGTGAATTTTTACACATTTAAATAAAACTTTGTATATTTATACAAATCAGAATGAAACCTAATGGATGTTTCTGACATTAGATTACAGAAATATACTTGTTTTGCCATACTAACCTCTTTGCTTCAAAAGTCTGTGAATGCAATTCGCAGCACACTTCAGCAAGATCTTATTTTTCTCTGAAGATTAAGTAAATTATGATAGATGCTTCCAAAAGCAATGTTGTCTTTATAACTGTAACCTGGATTTGCACTGTTCCATTCCTGTACACAAATTGTTCACATATAGCTACTGAATCTCCCTGCAAAGGCAGTTATACCCAGATTTTTGGACAGAGAACGACAAACCAGCTCTTCAGCCCTAATGTCAAAGCATAACTCTCATCTAGCTATTACAGTATTTCACAAACATAGTTAGTACATGCTTCAAAAGAAGTCAGGTTCACGAAGAAGGTATGAGAAGAGAATGCCGTGAGCTTCCAGGATTGCACAGCTGTGCTGACTCTGTGACACTACAGCTGCTCCCCATCAGAGAGAGGTGAAGATTCAAACCAGCATTGAGAAAGTGCTGCAAGAATGAAGAGCAAAACATACAAGAGCCTCTTGTTGAAATACAGACTCACAAATGCACTCTCAACACAAAGAAATCTTAAATTTAGGCACTAGCCTAAATTAAAAAAAAACTCATTCACTTCTCAATATAAACTATTTAGATGAACTAGCAAGCTATTAGATGTACTAGTAAACTATTTCAGACTGTTTTCCTTAAAAAGTGAAATAACATCCTGAGAAACCAGCACTGCTAGCCTTGAAGAATGATAGTCTATCTAGCAAAACAGTCTTAATGGATAAGAAAGTATCTTACAAAGCCCGGAACTTCAGAGCAGACGTGACATGATAATATCTCTGTCTCAACTTATGTAGCAGAAAATACTATTATTAAGGAAAAAAAGATCTTACAATCTTAAAGCTAATTGAGTACTGAAAACATTGAGTGTATAGATAATCACTAGTAAAGCATTTTTTTTGAACTACTCGTGTAATTCAATATGTAGATACTGAAAAAAGCGTGCCACAGGAGAGCATGCAGTTCTGCCTAAATATTGCTAACGCTTGAGCACCTGCCTGGACTCTTCATCATTGCTTCTTGTGGCCAGATCGAGCGTACCCCTTCCCTGCTCCTAACAGCTACGTGCATCTACAGATAGCATAAAACACTTTTTCACATAGACTTTGATGATTGAGTTCAATTCTTTGAGCCTAAGCACTATATGAGGGAACTGAAGGCAAATGGAGCCAGAAGGCCACCGCCTGCCTGCTCTGCAGTCCTGAAGGCCGGTAGGCACCAGTTAGGGCTCACACTCTTCCCTGTTTCCCTTCCCAAGCATTAAGCCGCTTTCCAAAAGGCAACCCTTGCCTTTATGCCTTATATTACACTGATTCCAGTTCACTCTCATATTTCTGAATCCCACTAGCAACTGAAATGGCCATCAACTACTGAAAATTTGTATTTTAACCAATGATTTAGAAAAAAACCTGCCTCCCCCAAGAGACGTGTGGAATTCACAAACAAACCTAGTACAGGAAGAAGGGGCTATAACTGCCACAAGTGCAAGGATTTCAAACATTTTTATCTAATTTTACCTAATTTAAAGAATTTATCTGATTTAAAGAAGCAACGGCCAAGAAAGCATTTTTCCAATCAGAACAGAAATAGCTTTCCTTACTGAACAAAACAACAACAATTGGTTCTGCAACGTGACCAAGTTTCAGAAAAAGCCATTCTGTCCATCGTCCTCTGCTGGGCCTCTGCAGAAGCTCCCTCAGCTCTGCTTCACTCAGCTTCACATTTGTTTCTTTATAAACTCCAAAGCGAATTATTCCTTAAATTATTTCAGATTTTCCTGTCACAAAAAAACCCCACAAGCAAAAAATATTTCTAATCATTCATTTGTTTGTTGATGCTTTTTTGTGATTTTTTTTTTTTTTTTTTTTTAAATATAAAAGAGAGACTGTAGATTATCTATAATTATTTAGGGGGCAAATGAAGTATTGGCACAACATAGTAGAAATGGGAAACGAGCTTTTTGATGTTCTTCAGTTAGTGTAACATTACTGTAATATGAGCTGAATGAATAGTAGCTAATAAGGTAATGCTAAAACTTTTCTTAAATATTCGTAATTGCTTTTTATAGTATGCAGCTACATGATACATTGAATTTCCAAGAAAGCATGTGCTCATGTTTTCAGGATCAACACACAGCACAGTAAAGCTTGTAAAAGGCTCCCAACAAATAAATACTTTAAAAAAAAGAAAGGAAGCAATGAAGATGATTTAAAATATCAGTCCATAAAAGACAACTGTGAGATTTTAACTATGATATTGGAATTTACTGTACAGCAGGTATATTTCAAGACTTGTTAGTGGTGATGAATAACTGTGTCCAATTTAGTCGAACACCTCCAAATTCTGCCTACACAAGGATGAAGTTAAACATTTTGATACTTTAATTTAAAAGAGCTTATCTTTTCCATTTGAAATTGAAATTCGTATGTAAGGTGAATGAGTAGTGACAAAGAAGAATCTAACAAAGGGTCAACTACAGGGTAGCTTAAATACAGAGACTAGTTTCCCCAAAAAAAGGAGAAAATATCCAACCCCATATTTATTCATGTAAATGACCTGACATGCATTACAGGCATTCCTAACTTTAACTTTGCCAGCCTTTTGCAAATGAATGGAAAAGACAGTAAGAAAGTAACAAAGACATGTCCGATTTCAGATGAATACTGAGGAGGACAGTAAGAAGCATCTGTCAGTCACTTCAAGACAAAGACTTTCTCTTTGTAAAGGCTACTGCAAAGACAGTTGAGCATAACAAACCATGATGGGAGTGTTTGGCTTAAAAATAAAAATGTTTTGTTTAGGAGGCAAATGATTTTCAAGCCTACTATATCTGGTCTCTTATGAAGAGACAGAACTTCTAAAAAGGGAGAAAAACTTTCAAATGCCTTGTGAATTGTTTTTTACTGCTTCACTGCCAGTCTCAGATATTTCTCAAGAGCTATCTGGTTAAAATTACAAGACAAAGAGATACTGAAGATAGCAAAGGCATAGTGTTACCTGTAGCTATTTTAGCATACGTAATCCTTTAATTTTAAATTCAGTATTTCTATAGCAGATTTTAGTTTTTAAAAATCTTATTTGCTCTATCAAATCAGTCCAACTGCAATTCACTGACATGCTGCAAAAAGGAATAACAGCAATAACAATAATGCCAATAAATATAAAACATTTTAATCTACTTACTCCATTTGTGAAACTTAATAATGGATAGTTGGCTCTTAATATCTCAGATATTAAACAACTCTAGGCTTACAACCTTTTATTTCCTAAGGGAAAAAGAACAAGGAAAGATGGAATTTGAAGAATGAAGCATTAAAGTGTGATCAGACCTGACTTTTGGACCTTCTGAAATGAGAAATATGTTTTCCAATCGCTGACAATTTTAACAAGAAGATACCCACATCCATTTTTAAGATCTATCTAATCTGTTTCTCCTAAGAATGGTTGAGACATCTTTATGGTTACAAGCATAACTAAAATGATCACAATCTCCTAAAATGATCAGGATCAGGGAAGGGGCTAAATCAACACCCGACTACTTCTGCAGGGGAATTTAGTTTTTTGAAAGTTGTGATGCTATTAGAGAAAGGCAAGTGT
>NW_009637322.1:35195-78867 GCF_000690535.1 Cariama cristata | reverse complement strand
TGTACTGAATATTATGGCATAAGCAGAGTCAGTGAGCAGAAGGCTACTGAGAAGTCGTCACTGAATAGGAAATCAATATGTCCATGAGAGACAAACAGCCAAAATGAAGGTGGAAGGATGAGATGAGCAACGTGTAAAAAGAAAAACCCACACCTCTGCAAGGTAGCCTGACAGAAGTAGCACTTCTGGGAAAGGCAGTAGTACAGCGAAAAAGATCCATTTCCACTGTGCTGAGGATTGTATAGAAAGACTCCGTGTTTAACAGTTGTCCTAACCTTCCTTCACCGCAGAGAGTACAACACTCAAAGGTCTTACAGCCAGTATGAAGCACTGCCTAGCAAAAGGTCTAATGAAATAGCTGAAATATACCAGTAATAGCCAAAGACATCCATACTGTTCTTGGGATCCAAAGTCAGTTCAACAACTTTTCTCAACTCCCAGACTGTTAAAGAGAAATATTAGGATGAACCTTTGTGGTTAAAGACATTGTGTTGAAGTTTGAGGCATCTGTTGTAGGCTGGTAAAAACTCAGAGACACCCCTATGAAATCTCTTCCCACAATTTTGTTTTTTTAAAGCCCAACATGAAACATGTGAGGTGAAATAAATATTCCTCCCTGAAAATATGAGTCAGTAAATTTATCTTTGCCTTCAGAGCACCCATCTTTTTGCAAGCTGATATAAATGACATATTAGTTCTCTTTGGAGGATGAGGAAACTAGAGAGATAAAGAGCAAAAAATCAAGAACAGACTCACACGGCTTCACATTACTGTTTAAATACTACATGACTTAAAAAACTCTTCAGTGTAAAAGTGAGAATCAGCTTTGTTTTACCAGTTAAATTTAGATCAATTAGTAATCACTGTACTCTAACAGGAAGCAACTAGTTTTGGCCACTGCAGGTAATCACTGTACTCCGGAAACCAGCAGTTGTAAAAGGTACTGTAACAACACATCATCTGGCTCACTTATGAGGTCTGTTGATTAACAAACTCAAGGCCACACAAGTATTCAGTAAGGAAAGAAAAAAAAAAAAAAGAGGGAGTGGGTAATTAAACTTTTCCAACCTCAACATCACTACACAGTGCACAGAAACATGTGTGAACATTCCCCATGTTGGCTTCAGTCCAGGTTCCTTCATCAACTTACTACAATGTCGTATTACGACTCGTATCAACTTAAAGCCATTAAAAACCATAAAAGGAACAAACCTTCCTTAACACAAAAATGATTTAAACTCTCCGTGATTAGGAGTTTTGAACAATGACAGATGACTTTTGAGGCACAAAGCTTTCAGGTTGGCCAGGACGATGAAAGATATCAGATAACTCCAGGTAATAGTTAGTCAAATCGTAATGTGCCTGCCAACCATCAGTAAATAGCATACTGAAAGGACAGCAGTACTACATTTCCAAGTAACACAGAAGTGAGGTTAAACATAGAAGAGGAGGTCAGAAAAGTTAGGAAGCTTGAAGAAATAAAAAAATAAGACACGAGAGTATATATTAAAACCAAACCTATGATGTTCAGCTCAACAGCAAGTTCAGGAAATATTTTTTTAGATGAAAAAGTACAATCTTCGGGCATTTTTATGAGAATAAGTCATAAGTAAACAATATAAATGCAATATAAAGCATTTTAAGTACTTAGAAAAACTTACATAGTTCCAGAATTTTGTTATTCCAAATATTAAAAAGAAAGAAAAAATTCTGTCTGTTTTGCAAAGCTACACACTCTTTTCTTCAAGTCATATGATATTCAGATCCCTTTCTCCAGGAGAATTCCCAGGCATTTTGACTGACTACCTACAACGGAAACACTCAACACTACAAACCAACCAACTCCGGAGTGCAACATCACATTCATTTTGGGCCAGCTAAAGCAGGACAGCGTTTTGAGGAAGCTGAGCGAAGAGTGTTGTTATCAACTAGAATGGCTGAAAGAATATATTGTCATAATTTGAACACACCTAGGAAACAGCATCCATGCTCTGTAAAAAGCATAATCTAGCTCTTAATAACAGAAGTAATGTAGATTAATTTTACAATATATTTATTTAAACAATATCCAGATCTTATTGTAGTCCATTAACTCAGTGCACTCGGAATGCTAATTCTGCACTTTCTCATTTTATTGCCTTATTGGATAAAAACTGTGAAATTATGAGCTAACACTTACAGAGAGATATCCTGTATGATAGCATTTTGTTAGCAGCCACTTATTCTATTAAGAATTTTTAAAGGATTTAGCAAAATTATAAATTCTTTCTATAATTCTACTGTGATTTGTACCATTAATCATGGCAGTGCAGTAATATCAGTAACATGTTCTTAGTAATAAATCAATATGAAAATATGAAACGATTAATTTCTGCACCACTTTTTAAACACTTTGAATAAACAGTTCTGATGTGCACAGTAAGATTTAAAGTATGTTCAGGTCACTGCTAAAAGAAAACACTAGTAGTGTGTTGAAGAAGTGTAGTGAAGAAAAATAACTACCAATTTTTGGCTGCAGGATACTCAAGATGCACATGAAAGTCCTTGCAAAGTTCTGACATACCTTCTCCAAAATAATTTCAAATGTCTCACATTTTACACTGTCACTATGGGGTCTACAGACCTACAAGGAACTACTTATTCCCATAAGCTAAGACACAAGAGTGAACAGGGGCTTTAATTACTGTTCAACTTTAAAACGGGTCCACTAGGTCAAATGAGACACTAGTAAGGGCAGAGCAGAGCATAAGCCGTAAAGTTATTTCTGCTTATCAGCTGTATGGATAAACACCGAGTATTATCTGATTATCAGTCTTATCTACAAGCTTATAGTAACAATGTATCTATGTATGTTGTTACAAAGAACTGAATTACTTCAATGTGATTTGCAACTAAATCAGTCACAGTCCTTTTTTCCTTGAGTCTTATTTTTGTATAGCAATGAAAAAAGTACCCAGATTGCTTTCCTGGAGTTAGAGATATTTAGAATCCTAATCTAAGATCAAAAACGTCAGAGACTAGTCTTACTCTCCTCAGGAAGACAGATGTCTGACTGCTTGATCAAATTCATTTGGAGATACTATTTCTATTTGGGAAGAACAACATCTGATTTTTCCAAGTAAAAAGGGATTTGTTCACTCTTATTTTAATCATACACTAAAGACAGATCATTAGACCCAGAGTAAGCAATTAATTAACCTTATGCAGTTAAAGAAATAAAAATAATTTTTTTTAATAATAAAAATGTCAGACACATATACCTGTTCTATGCACCTGTTAAAATGCAGCTTCCCCTCAGAAAAATGAGGTACAACCGAGCAGCATAAACGTTCTAACAGTGGTTTAGCAAACAAGGAGCTGTCAACTTCCAATAAGCTATTATTCACACCTCTTTAATCACTGCCACAGAGTCGATTATAAATAGCCTCATACATTTTTAAATAAGGTCATTCTGAAATGAAACAACAAAGAGGGTAGTAAATATTCCAGTACATAAGCAATTTAAATTCTACAGCATAACAGAACTATGTGTTCTCAAGTATGCAGTTTAAAGAAAGCCAACAAAACCGTTTATTAACTGGTGCAGTGTTAGATGCATAATCTCTGTGAGATCAATAAGCCAGCTCAATTATGTGATAGTTTGCAAACAGATCTGAAAGAAATGAAACTATTAAGACTTGCTTATAAAATCCAGCTCCAACAGCATTAGTTACAAATATACAGTAATACAAATTAATACAATACATGCATCACATGAGTATATCTACTACACAAAGATTCTACATGAATATGAAACAGGTCCTCTGTGCTTTCCCAGACGCAGAACACAAAAAAGCAACTTATGTAGAACCCGCATTCATACGACACCCTGTTTCCTATTTTTCTTGAGATTTTAAAGATTTAGAGTTTAATGTATAAAGAAAAACAAGAAAAGAACTGCACAAGTAGGAGCAACTTCTAATTTCTTCCCTCTTCCCCAGTTTTTCTCAGGTTCAAGATTACTTGATAAAAGGATATGACAAAATAATGTTCATATCAAATCTTTACAAATTAGCTTAGGGAAAAAAGATAAAAATGAGAAATATTTATGATTATACAGAATTTTTCTCAGAAATATTATAATAATTGCAGATGTTGACAGCAATGTTAAGAAGTTAATGTAGCAGTACCAGAAAAAGAAAGAACTAGAAGAAAAAAAAACACCAAATAATTCCCATCTTACTGACCGCCTAGTGAGTTGTTACTTTGATAAATACCAGAACGCTCCTTCCTATTACAGGTTTTGTTTTTCTAACTTGATACTCATCTTGATACTAATGTGATACTAACTTGATACTCATCTTCATAGACAGATACGTACCTGCGCTTTTTCAAAATCACAAAAGAAACGCCTACTGATACATTGTGCTGTATCTGCCAAAATATCAATAGTCCTTATTGCTCCATTGTGGACAGTACACTCCAGACAATGGGTTCAATGAGCAGGAGACTCCAATACCTCCACCCCCTGCAACCCTTCTGAGGTATTTAACCCAGTTATAATTTAAGCCTCACTTATTTCTTAGATTTAGCTCAAAGGCATTTTGAGCATGAGGTGAAGTTTATTTAGTTCACAGGCTTCTGTGCATCTGATTCTTAAAGCTAACATTTCACATGAGCAGCAAACACTCCTAAATCTTCTTGCCTAGAAACATACCTTAATATTACAATGTCATGTTTAAGTATTGGTGCATCTGGACAGACACAGGAGGCATGAGTTCATTCTGCCTATAATCCCAGTTGGCCATGCCCAGAAGCTGTATCTCCTAACCTAACAGCCCTGCTGCCTCTTCTTGCCTCTTCTTGTTCCAACCATAAAGCAAGAGCGATCTGCCAGGTAAAGGGCATTCAGATCAATTGAGGACTTTAAAATTATCAAAACTTTTACCTACAGCCATAAACACCCTAGAAATCAGTGTAAAGGATCTACTGACTGTTCTCAGTCTTTTCCCACAGTAAGGCAGTACTGCTATTCCATGCAGCTATACCTTCTAACTGGATTCCCATATCCTAAATAAAGCATATTACAGCAGCTTACAAAGTGAAGGGATAAAATTGCAGCTGACCACAGCAAGATCTACATAAAAGCAAGGCATGACTTCAAGGACCAAACTTTGCTATTTCAGTTCCCAGATAATACAGAAGTAGAAAAGGTTCAGATGTCAACAGGCACCTCAGAACATGTTCGTTACCACATTAGGCATGTTACTTTGTCATCTAGTTCAGTGTCATTTCCCTCACAACAGCCCTTTCTGAATACTTAGAAAAGGAAAGACATCAACAAGAAGATGGGAAATAGCTCACACAAAGAAACGCTCCTTCTCAACCTTAATACCACCAACGTCTGGTTCATGCCCCAAGGTTTGTTTTCTTAGGTGTATGCACTCCATCGACCTTCAGTTCCATAATTTGTTTCTAATAGTTAGGACAGTATTCAAGATAGCTGTAAGTTTTATTAATTACCCTAATTTTTTTCCTCCAAAAATACGCACTATCTTACATGCTTTAAGTGCATCATCTTCTGTTCTACGTTCACTGATAAACCACCCCTGATTTTTCCATTTGTTCTATAAAAGACAGTTTTTCTATACTCCCATCATAACAACTTTTGGTAATGACAAAACCTCTTACATGCTGTTTACAATATGTTCACAACCAGAGTTTTCTAGAAGAAACACAGAATCAACTATACGTGATTTCTTACTTGTAGGAGCATTTGGGGGGGGGGGGTTTTGCGGTGTTCAAGCTGTTCTTAATATTGAGAGGACATCTTCATTGAACTATCTGCAACAAAACAGAAACCTTTCTTCTCATTCAATATAGAACTAGGTTTATAAACTGGTAATTCTGAGAAATCTAGTGTACAGCAGCTTCAGTGGTTGCTGAGTCTCATGATAGTTTGTTTTCAGCTGCTTCACAACCTTGTAGAAGCCATGGAGGAATATTAAATTCTAATAAACAAAAGAATCGCAACACATTTCCCGCCACAGTGAGAAGAGCATAGCTCAGATCCACAAAGCACAGTGAACTGGAGAGGTGACAAGTCTGAACTGTGAAGATGTTTCAGGACAAAGCTACTCAGCACTATCGTCAGAAATAAGGGAGTTGCAGTCCCATAGCGGCATTCCATAAGAAAGTATGAAAGGATCATGCAAATGAAACTGGTCAAATCCCATGACCTTTGGGTACCAATAACGATGCTACATATTCCCAATACCGAAAAAAGCAAGTGCACCACAAAATACAGAAAGTCCTAGAGGAAGATGAGCCCCCAAACCAATGAAAAGCAGTAAAGAAATAAACTGTAATAAAACTATACCTATTATTTGTATTCATTAGTATCAGAGGAGACCTGTATGAAGAGTAAAAAAGAAAAATATGGTTTGAGTTGTATAAAATACATATAAAGAATACACATATACATATATATTTACACACACATATATACATTTAAAGAAATACAATTATTTATGAAGTGCCTAACATCCTTGAAAAGCACTGCAACCTATTTGACAGTCAGCTAACCCTACAGAGGACACATTATTGTAAATCCAGCAAGAAGGACCGCCCTCCTTGCTGTGTTTGTACTCTAACCATCTGAGCTGAGAACAGAAGCAGGAGTGGAAAAGGGAACAACAAAACAGAAAAGATACAACTCAGCTAAGAACCAAAAGAATTAAAAAGAACCCCAACTCTCACGTGATAGAAGAATATTACTCAATATGTTAGTAACAGGACACAGTAAGTGGAGAAGAATGTGATACACATGCACAGATGGCAGCAGGAGAACGGCTACACCTATATGAACTGTAAATGAGAATGAAAACCCATACTTACACAGTAAAAACTTTAAAAACTAGCAGGTGGGCAGTCCACATGGGATGAAATCTCATCTAACTCAAAGTTTAGAGATAACATTCCAAAGATCTTGGGGCACATGCAAACAGGAATCTGCACGTGAAAATGAGTTCACTGCAATAGGAACACTGACCAAAAGCACAGCCCTCCTTTTATCATACCATAATAAAATTATTTTTAACTATATAAATCAATGTTACTAAATTACCCTAACCTATTCAAGATAAACTTAAAAACTACACAAGCTAGTCTGCTGACCTGCTTATGAAAAGTGACTTATGAAAAGTCACTTCTGACTCTCCCTGTTTCACACTTCCCAGTCATCTCACCTGCTGAGAGCACAGTTCAAGCCAAGCTGTTATTATCAATAACATAAACCTATGCCTTGCTAAATACCTATCTACATTATTATAACTCATTTGGTACCGTTTAATAGCTATACTAACACAAATTACATGGAATTAAACAGTTTAAGTGCATGTATATTTCTCCCAGTCATGATGCAATACCTGGATTGAGACACAGTATGTTACCAATTACACCTTAATATACTCATGCTCCATTGGATACGGCATCAGAGGAATCAGTGGTAAACAACTTCTAAAATTATGTTTGGTTGTTTTATTTTCCTCTTTGCTGGCTATCAAACAAAGAATTTAAACCTTTTTTTTTTTATAGAATATATTTGGTGCTTCCAGTGGATGCCTAGTTTACTCTGACAGCCGTCTGCTTCAGGAGAGGTAAGCTGCCCTGTAGAAGTGCTTATTTCTCTCCAAGACTAAGTGGAATGAATGTAGCAGGACTAGCTCAGATTTCAGCATCTAAAATGCTGACAACTAATTATCACAGGTGACTTTTGCCCAGTCTGACAAGGTACCTAAGGAAGAACACATCTGGGAGAAGATACCTGGCAATCACCTGAAAGGAAACTGACACTTTTAGGATTAAGGTGTACTTGGACCTCCACCCAGGAGTCAGCAGGTAAATAACATGTATCAGCAAACTGAGGTCACTTCCCTTGCACAAAATCCATTCAGCTTTCAGTTTTACCCCTGGTTTTCTCTAACATTCCAATGTAAATGTATTTGGGAAGAGATGCCTGAACTTCCCTAATTGTGCAGAAATTGTGAGTGCCACCTGCAGAAAGTATGAGGGGACACAGTATCACCGGAGGATAATCCTGGCCAAGTTTAACTCATTAGGAGCTACTATAAAAGGCTGACAGCATTACCATCACTGAACTAACCTTGCAGAAAACTAAGGCATGCAGTATACTGCACAGAAGGGCCCACCTTTGTACACAGACTCTTCAGCAAGCAGAAGCGAGCTCCATCTGCCCATGTTCCAACTTGGCCTGACAGAAGCCAACGTCAACCCAAAACCCTCATAGGTGCTGCAGCATTGTGCCAAGCCCAAGCAAATCCATACTGCTATTCAGCCTGGCTTATTAGTGCAGGCATACTGCCATAGAGATAGAGATCACCTATCCAGAGCAGTAGTGCAAGCAAACCGGAATCCAAAAAATAGTGTGTAACTATGAATAAGCTTAAGGGGAAGAAACAAAAAGGCAGCAAGATCAGCTAGGAGCTCCTAAAGCTCATAAACAGCAGCCACTCTTCTGCTGCAGGTGCCGGACTCTGGGCAAACTTTGCCACTTCAAACTCTCTTCAGGCAAATTTACAGTCTGAAAGAGATGAAACCAGTGTCAGGGGAGTGTTCAGTCTTACTTCTTTCAAAAAATGATTGTTAGTGTAAGAGGAAGCTTAATTTTGTCCACTGTTTCTATCCCTGTCATCCCTCATGAGTATATTAATGCTTAGGTCCCTGACGCAGTCACGAACTGCTAGAAAGGAAAACAGTGGGAGAAGCAACAAAAGGTCTAAAACATATCCAAAATTGAAAGAAGGTTTGAGCATCCTAACATGAGTGTAATACAGGATACCATTTTTCTCATGTTTCTTTGCTGCTGTTGTAGAACTAGGAATGAAGATTTTAAAAGAAATTTTTTATTTATAAATTATGACACTGATCAGAAATAAGATTTTATAAAGCCATTTTCCTCGATTTGATGAGATCACAGATGTGAGTTTTACAATCCTATTACACGTCCTCAAACTGTAGAAGTGTTCTTCAAAAACACAAGCCTTGTTTTTAATTTCTAGCTAGAGTAAAAGCAGAAAATTGACGTTTGGAAGTTTTAATTTAGGTGAGCCTTTGGTTCAGGTATGATCTGCGAGATCTCTGTTAAACTGACTTGCATGAACCATAATTTAGGTTTTCCCACACATGTAAAATGTTGTCTTCATCACTGGTCCTTGCCGTGCAACATTTCTCTTCAGGAAGCCTTCAGTGCTTTCTTACTGCTTTTTGCATCAGTGATTGCAGGAGTACGTCCACATAGCAACAGTTTCCGATGTACCCAAACAGAAATACACAGTGCAATACAGCTGAAGAACAAACTAGTGCAGCACCAAAAGAAAGGGATCCTTCTCAAATTCAAAGTACCACTTTAATCATAATTTCTTGTTTTCTAAAGTTTAATTTGTTTGCTTTCAGTGTTCCCTGCTGCAAGTAACTCAGAAGGGATTTAGAGTATGCTGCTTCCTTTGCTTTCGTGTCTACATCTACACTGTTGATGTCAGATGATAGAGCAGGTTCAACGGATGCTTTATCAAATCCCTGGAGAAACGAATCAAGATAACTGAATGATACGTTTATATTACAATAACTTTAACTTGCTGCTAGGTTAAATAAAACAAAAAGGTGGCACCTAATCTTCAGTTCTGAACTTTGCTCTTCTACAGTAAGCACCGGCTCACCTGGGCTACTTGGAAGCCATCCTGCACAACCAGCAGTGTTGTGGACATGTCAGCCCACGTTCAGCTGTCCTGTCACACAAGTACGTCTTCTCTCAGCTTACCAGTGGGAAGTTTCCAAGAGAATTTGTAGTTTATCCTGCTGAGCAAAGGAATTAGAACAATGAAAAAAGGATCAGTGACAGAATGGCTTAATGTGTTTCTTGCCAATAAGCTGGAAAGATGAGCCAGTTGTCAGAAAGTATCTATGGGAAGGTCCATTTTGCTTTCTAAAGTCACTCTGAATTAGCTACACACTGCTGCAGCTGGTAGGTCTGTTGAGAAGGAATATGACAGGACAGCTTTTTCCTACTCTGTATCCTAGAATTTGTGTATACAGAATCACAGAATGGTTTGGGTTGGAAGGGACCTAAAAGATCATCTAGTTCCAAGTCCCCTGCATGGGCAGGGACACCTTCCACCAAACCAGGTTGCTCAAAGCCCCATCCAACCTGGCCTTCAACAATTCCAGGGATGGGGCATCCACAGCTCCTCTGGTCAACTTCTTCCAGTGTCTCACCACCCTCATGGTGAAGAATTGCTTCCTAATATCTAATCTAAATCTGCCCTCCTTCAGTTTAGAGCCATTGCCCCTTATCCTATCACTACATGCCCTTGTAGAAAGTCCCTCTCCAGCTTTCTTGTAGGCCCCTTTAGGTACTGGAAGGCTGCTATAAAGTCTCCCCAGAGCCTTTTCTTCTCCAGGCTGAACATCCCCAACTCTCTCAGTCTGTCTTCAATCCATTCTCCACCCAGCCTGTATTTGTGCTTGGGATTGCTCCGACCCAGGTGCAGGACCTTGCACTTGGCCTTGTTGAACTTCATGAGGTTCGCACGGGCCCACTTCTCAAGCCTGTCAAGGTCCCTCTAGATGGCATCCCTTCCCTCCAGTGTGTTGCACCACACAGCTTGGTGTTGTCGGCAAACTTGCTGATGGTGCACTCAATCCCGCTGTCCATGTCGCCGACAAAGATGTTAAACAGTGCCTGTCCCAATACCAACCCCTGAGGAACATCACTCGTCACCGGTCTCCACTTGGACGAGTCGTTGACTGCAACTCTTTGAGTGTGACCATCCAGCCAATTCCTTATTCACCGAGTGGTCCATCCATCACATCCATGTCTCTCCAATTTAGAGACAAGGATGTCATGCGGGACAGTGTCAAATGCTTTGCACAAGTCCAGGTAGATGAAGTCAGTTGCTCTTCCCTTATCCATTGGCACTGTAACCCTGTCATAGAAGGCCACCAAATTGGTCTGGCACTATTTACCCTTAGTGAAGCCATGTTGGCTGTCACCAGTCACCTCCTCATTTTCCATGTGCCTTAGCATAGTTTCCAGGAGGATCTGCTCCATGATCTTGCTGGGCAGAGAGGTGAGTCTGACTGTGGTTCAGACTGACTGGTCTGTGGTTCCCTGAGTCTTCCTTTTTTCCCTTTTTAAAATGGGGGTTATGTTTCCCCTTTTCCAGGTCCATATTTCAATCATCCTCAATCCCTAAGATGAAAATACATCAAAGGGTGATTTCTATACCCATATTAATTCTTTAAACTCATTATTAACCTCATACACTGAAGACAGACTACAAAAGGCTTATTATTAGTAGGAAATGTCAGTGAATTAATACAATACCCTTGAATTTAATGTACAACTTCCTGGAGAAAAACTGAACAACTTCAGGAGCTGTTGTAGGATCCATACAATCTGACTGCATGAGGAACGTAAAATTTTTCCATTGTTATGAATAAAAAAAGCACTACAATATTAAAAGTAGTTCCTTTAGATGAAGGCTCAGCTTTACACCTACGTCAGAGCTTCAACTAACATACTCAAACAATATTTCTCTTCATTAAAGTTAATAAAATATTTCAGACAGTAAACCTGATCACAAGTTTTAAATAACTAACTACATTTGAAATTACTTCATATGAGTAGAACTTCACAAGTTCCTTCCATGTTAGGTTTGCAAGACATAATGATAAATTGCATTTATTTCCAGAACATAGAAAATCATGTTTTAGAGAAAGACAACTTCTTCCATCTCTGCATTTTTACACTTACTATAAAATATAAAGGTGGTCTTCTTTGGCTAATGACAAATAAAAGCATACATTTACAAGATAAGTGGTAATGAGTCTCTAACTTCTCTTCCCAGCTGGTAAGGCGGAGTCTCACACAGCACAAGGGAGGTGAGGTGTGCTGAGACAGAACACAAAGTTCCTCAGACCTCTGCCAGCTTTATGAAAGGTAAGAGCCCGGGGCTCCAGCTTCCTGGAGCTCCTGGTCTTCTGCTGACCACTTGAGAATGAGAAGTGAGAGTGGGAAGCAAGCAGTTTTCCCAGGTAAGCGAGAGAGTCAAGAAATCCTAGGACAAGTGGAGATGGCAGTGTCAAGGTAGGCTTAGATAAAAAAAAAAAAAGTCTGGAATTCATGTCCATAGGTGCTTATTTATGTTTACTTTATTAATTAGCAGCTTAGACTTTGTTTTGTACACATTTTGTAGCCTTGTCAGACTAAAAATAGTTCTGAAGTCTATCCTTTTATTTCCTCTAGTGAAGGTTTTTCAGGAAGTACTTACATGGCAACTGTTCCTCCGTCAGGTTAGTTAACCAAAATCTGTGTACAGAAAAACCTTACTTAAAATGTGCTCTAAAAGCAAATTTGAAATAGTCACATTTAAGCAAATGACAAATAGACAAGTGTGAAGGTGAGGAAAAAACCTCTTCTAATACAAAGTCATTTGCAATCTTGAAATTAACTGATCTTAGAGATTAGAAAAGAGGAAATGGAACGGTAAAGGTAAGGTGATTTTTGCATAGTACCACGTGAAATTAAAGGTTTTATTTAAGACATGCTTATACATTAACTTCAGCTCTTAAAAAACAATTATTTTCTAACTCAACTTCAGAAAGTTTCTAAAAATAGATTAATGATAAGAAATGCCACCAAATAAATACTTCCTCCAGAATCAATGACAAGCAGTCAACAGATCAGCAGCCAGAAAAGTGCCATCTGCAAGCTGTGCCAATTAGATTATTTCTGGTAACGTAATATCCTCTATACCCCAATCATTAGATCTTTCCTATTTCATCTAACTTGAATAGTATCTCAATAACACACTATAGTCACAATTCAGCATCAACTCCATGACTCAGAGCATCTTTGCAGGAGTGGCTGAACATTGTACACTGCATCCCCTCTCCTTGCTGTGCAGCCCACGTACTGAACAAATAACGTGTGTACGCATGTGCCCGTAAATTTAGAAAACAAATCATGACAGCACTTACAATTTTGAAATCACAGGTAAGAGACCACAAGAAATATTTAAATTTTTGATAGTAAGGAAAACAACTCTCCACAATACTGCTCTTTAGGTGCGATAACAATTTCAAAGCAAAAAGGAAATCATGACTGTCACTTCAACAGATAAAGATACAGTCTTTATAGCCTTTGCTAGGAGCAACTGTGCATGCAGTAAGAAGAAGTCATTTCAACACTGAAAAAAGTTTTCTGCAATGAGTAAAGGAAAACCAGAAATGGTAAAGTATTAGCATATGCATGACTAAAATAAGATAATTCAACATTTTGTCAAGGATATCTTTATGCTTCAAGCAGAACAGGAGAGTGACCAGGTATTTTTACTTGTATCTTCAAAAATGCAGTATTTATATGAATGTCTTCTAATCTTCACCATTTTTAGTTACATTAGGAGATACATTCATGAGCTCCAAAGAAATTAATGTTACAGAAACCTTACGGCTTCTGTTCCAATGTTAAATTGTGAAAGACATTTTATTAATGTATAGCCTAATTTCAGTTGTCCCACCACATTTGAATGCAATATCCTTAACATGATTTCATGATAAAATCTGACATCCGGCGGAAGAAAAAAATAAAAATAAACACTTGCACATTGAAACCCTGAGACTCAGCTCATTGACTGTCCTTCTCTGAAATGTTTTGTAAGAGTACACTGAAATTGTGTCTGGCTCTTGATGTGACAGTACAACCTCACATCAGCACATTTGGGAAAACCCCCCTCTTCCATGGGTCTGCCAGCCTCCCACCCCTGACAGCCAAGGACTCTTTTCCTCTCACACCTTTAAAGTGTAGGGTTTTATTTGTGCCTAGATCTTGCTATGAGAACAGGAAATTGTTACAGTCTGAGTGAAGGCTGAGACATTACTCTCCTTCAAAGCAGAAGAAAATAGAGGCTATGGGTGAAGAGTGGAGTAGGCAGTATGCTAGGATGAAGAAAGTAAAATGCTCTTTACTTCTGCTTTTTCCAGGCCTCTGGCTAACTGAATATCTTCTCCAAGACATTAAGTGGCTCTCAGCAGCAAGATGGGTATCAACTTCAAATGCAAGTAGCTTTTCAAGTGTATCACTATTCCTTCAATGAAATCTATGCTGTCCTGCTCACTGATATTCTGTCCAATTTATAAGTTTTTAATGAAATTAAAATTTCTTGCATTCCTTCTTTGTATCCATGTACTTAAACATCTTCACAACATCAGTGACAATGCGAAGACTTGGCTCCACTTGACAAAGAAAGTAAGACCAGAATTAAGAAATAAAAAAAACCCCCAACCATCCACAAAACAAAGTGCTCAATAATTTGGAAGTTCAATTTGTAGTACTTAAATCCAGGTTTTTAAAAGTATTTCTCATTTTGACAGCCATGTATATGTGCAGATGAGAATTTCAACAGAGTGCAGCTGCTCCTGTGAACATCAAGTGCTTCTACTGCAGTGACCTGAGCAGCAGACACAGCCACAGCAACCTCTATTCACTGGCCACTGAATGAGGAACAGATGTGATGGAAAGTGCAGAGCTATAACTAAAGACCATCGTAACCACTACTGTTCCAAGTATGGAGTGGCCATGCTTCACATTTCACATATGCTCTTCTCCTTCAGCTGGTGACCAGGCTGATCTCTTGGATCTTGGCTGCTCTGCAGAATGACTTTAATAACTCAGCGCTCAGACTGGATCTCAAACTTGCACCCTTCCTTTCTTCTCAACACTGCGAGTAATGTTGGCAACTTTATTTTGGCTCTCAAGAGTTTCCAGTCAGAGACCCGAAATAACCTTGCACTGACATCTTCAAAAGATACTATTAATTAAATTCTCAAGAGAGATGTGAATGAAAACAAAAATTTGAAAGATGAAGCTTTACCTGTACAGGATTCTCTGGTAACTTAAAAGCCTTTGCAAACATTTATGCTCCTCATGTCTATCCAAGCTTGGCCGATAAAAACCCTGGCAAGGAGCTGCAGCCTGCTCCTTGATTGTTTCCTTAGAGCCTTCTCTTCCCCTTCTCTCAGTTTGCAGGTTTCCTCTTTACAGTTCCTTTTCATGTTAACCAACAGAATTCAAAGAGGTTGATGTAGTATCAAAGTAATGCGAGAGGCACACAGAATTTAATATTCAATTAAAAAATACTATGCCAAGCCTTTTCTCAAGTGCATGCATAATTAGGCTGAATTATGGTTTTGCAGGCAGTTTTCCCACAATTTTCAAAACCTTTATTGTTTTATTATTTTTCTTTTTAGATGATATCCCAAGATTATAAGCAGTTAAAGAAATCATGTTAAATGGAACCATGCTCAACTCTGAGGGTCAGCAGCAAAATCTTGATGAGTAGAGTGGTCTTTCAGCTACAGATTCAATTACAGATACTAAGAACATCTAAAACCAAAAATCTTTGGGGATTTCTGTAATTATAAGAGCTATTATGATTAGCAGCAAAAAAATTGTATCATTTAACTATTTGAAATGGAACACAGCTTATTTAACAACTCTCTGATGATAACTAAATCTTAACAACGGTACACATTTATAAACAGCACTTGAGGACCCTGAATTTCAAATACAGCATCATTAAGGGTACATTACTAGACATATTAGAGTCTTCTTTTCTGACTTTGAATCTGCCATCCTTTGGTAACATATAGGTATCTTTTTTCAGTTAAAAAGCAAATGAAAATCCTTAACCAAGCCTTACAGAACATTGCATTCAGAGCTTAAGACAAATCATTTCCTTAAATTTAGCTTCATCAAACTTTGCAAAGTCATTCCACAGTAAAAAGGAATGTTTGAGACATGCACACTAAGGTGGAAATGTAGCACAAACTCCAGCGTGAATACTGAAGTTTTCACAAAGCAATAAGCAACCAAAAAAAAGTCAAAAAATCTTGCCTTTACAAGGTAAAATGTTACCCAGGTGCTGCAAATATTTAATACGTATTTTAAACTATTAGTCAGATGTTGGTTCTAAGATTAAATCTCAGAGTCTGGAACTGCTGTTATGAGGAAAAGCTGGTGAAGCAGATGTTTAAGAACTGAAAGGAAAAGAACAGATGAGGGCAGTATAGATTTTTGTCAATTAATACTTTAGAAGATAAGGAAATATTTACAGCTATTTTTAGCAACTACTTCATGCTGATTTCCAGACTTACAATGTTTAAATCAAAGTGCCACTTGCAGGCTAAGGCTGCAACTACGACAACTTTCATGAGATGAAGCTGTTCCAAGGAAATGGGGGAAAAAAAGCCCAAACAGGATCCCTTCCAACTCCTCTTGCCTAAGTGATCTGTGCCATATCAGCTTATGTTAGCCAGGAAGGATATCAAAGGGTCATGGGTTTAGTGCTGTAATGTAAAACTGAACACTGAAAAACAGGGGAAAGAGAGTATTGATTTCTGCACATTAAAGAGGAGCAAACAAAAAGGAAGAAATAAGGAGTGTTAAGGAAAAAATAAATTAGCAAAATTTCCAAGCAGAACAGATTATGTTGACTAGTCACCACCCTACTAAGTTAAAAATGCTCTATATTTTGCCTGAGGAAGTGCACTAAAATATATTACATTTCAGTTTTACGGGTGTACCTAACTTCACACAGCATGAAACTGATAAACAGGCAAAATCAAATAATTTATTTCCTCAAGCCTGTTTGTTAGGCCAGTTGTCATATCCAATTCCAGCTCGTGTGTCATGCTAGGAAATCCTAAGTTACTACCATCAAGACAAGGTTGTTTTTTTTTCTCCCGGATTCACTGAAACCAGAAAGACAGAATATGGTGGGGTTTTTTTTGGTACAGTCTTAAGAAAGAGGCAGAGAAATCCAGAAAAAGAACAATTCTTACATGTCAAAGGTGGAAGATACAAAGAATCACCAAACTATTTTCTATGTAATGGCACGTTACTGTATTTTTTCCTCCATGTCACAGGAGGATGGTTTTACTTACTGAAATTAGGTATTTAAGGAGCCATAATTATAAAAAACCACACAAATACCTGTGCATCTGTGCATTTAAGGGATAAAACTACAAATCAGCACACTGAAATGCTAAACTAGTTTTACACATAGTGAAACCTGGGTAAAAATAAGTGTAATTCCAATAAAGGTATATAGAAACAACCACATCAAATGCCTTTCGAGTACTGCTATGGGCTGTTGGTAAGAAGCAAAACTATGTAAATGAAGTTTCTAAAACAAAAGGTTGAACACAGAAATCAACTTTCATACACCCACATTAATATAGAAAACGAAAATCTTTGCAAGCATCCACATATTCACTGCTTAATTTGTTGAGAATGTTTTCAGTGCATTTCATAATAGCTGTTTCACGTTTACAGAGCTCTAACTCAAAACAGATGTAAAAATCACTGCTTATTTTAACACACTAAAAAAACCAACTATGAAGTGTGCGACAGTTCAGGTAGAAATATCAGTTGTTATCCATTAAAAACAAAGTAAGTGGCATTTCAGGTAATTTACTACTATACAAAATAGCTGTTATTACTGTTGGTTTGCCACTAGAAAATCTCTCCCTATGAGCAAAACAGCAATTTAGAAAAAGCAGAGTGAAATGCAGAGAGAAAACCGGATATAAATAGAAAGGTAATGCCTTTATACTGGGATGGTGAGAAAACTTCATAGAGTGACATAACATAGCACACTAGAGCATACAGAAACATGCCATCAAGCAGATACACGAATGCTTCTAGCTTAACTTTTAATGTATGCAGAGATTTCAATTCAGGAAGTTACTGGAGCCGCACACTGCTGAATTTGGATGGTTTGCTGTTCTGCTTTTTTCATGCTGTTCCTTTAGTATCTGCTATTAGTCACTATCTTTCACGTTTTTTTCCATTTATGGAGCAAAATCAAATAGCCCAACTGTTGTAGAGGAACAATAAAGAAATAATTGACAGGGTTTGGAGGCTGAAAGATGAACTGGAAGGAGACACCAAGCATAGCAGCGCTGCCTACACCCATTGATCCTTGAAGGTGTCCAAGGAGATGGTGGATGATGCCCAGTGGTGCTCTGCCCAGAAACGTAAGTCCAGGAGAACTTTCCTGAGACAGAAGATTGCAAGGTGTAAGGCAACCCTCAACTTCTGCAGCAGAGGGAGATGCAGGGGGTGGGCTAGACAAGCAGCATGGGATCCACCAAGGCTAGCTAAATATAGTCCATGAGCTCTCTAGCCTCGGTGCTACTTGCCAGAATCAGCACACAGCACGGTAAGGGGGCCTTCAGGCCGGCATGCAGGGATGGGGATTGTGCAACAGGTGCTCAGCAAGGTTTCTCCCCACTCTCTCGATGACCAAGGGGGATCCAGTTGTGCTGAGAAGGTTTCAGGTTCTAAAGTGGTTTTGGTGGAAGATTGGCAGCTCAGAACAGTCTTGGAAAAGATCTTTTGATACGAGGGTAATGAGCTGCTGGTCATATTGGTGCCCTCAGACATGACAGAAGAAAGCCTACGCCAGAATGCTCCATGCAGGAAAGCCTTCACCACACAGGAATCTCTGTGGAGCCTAGAAGCAGAAGGTATGAACCTGAATGCATGGGGCAGACCAGGTCCTGTTTCCACCCTCCACCCAGGGGGGGACCTCAAAAACCGTACAGAGAACCAGTGCGGGATACTCACTAGCTAGATGCTTAGTCTGACTCAGTGCAGACAGCCCTTATAATCAGATTTGATGACTGAATTGCAGAAAAAGAGGCAACAGTTTTCATGAGTAATTTGTATCTTAGAAGACACTAAAAATCTGAGTCGTAGACCAGACTTTACTAGTTTGGTTCTAACTGACCTGCACTCTCACCACTAAGGGTGCAAGAGCAAAGAGACAGTTGAGGTCAAGAGGCAGAAGAGAGGCTTTAATTATCTTGTCATCATGGTTGAGCGATAGCTCCCTCTTCTAACAGACCAGTGGGGAAGCAAGGTATTTGTTGTTATTCCAAGAGAACTGTTTAAAATTATGCTGGACAGAATGAAATTTAAAGATTGCTCAATACTCAAGTTGCTATTAGAATACCATATTTTCACTTGCTTATAAAAGTAACATCAGCCAACTTTGTTGGAGTTTTGATGTATAATCTAATTTGAGGCAAATACTCAACATGGAGCTTATCTGCCATAAAACAATTCCAGTAATTTCAAGAAACTTGGATACAGGAAAAATTTCAAAACTCGAGCAAAATGCATGTGCACACACACAGAAACCTCATCTTTGAGCACGGTGGCACCTCTATATTTAGTAGAAGGAATGTGGTATGTTTAACAATACGCAATTTATAGGGTAGGAATTTTACTTTTTTCACTTTTACTGTTTCTGTCCCCCAGAGTGGTCCAAAAATACATCTTCAAGGCACTGTGGGAATAGGAAATTCGTACATACCAATGACATAAAAGAAGCTGAGATCCACAACACCACATAGCAAGTCTCAGTAGGTTTCTTTCAACCTTATCAACTAAGATTTCTAAAACCTGTGGACACCCCCCATGCTCCATCTTCCCCAGAGTAAAAGTTTCCAAGTTGCAGTACCCAAACAGTTTTGTATAATACACAGGCACAGCCCCAACAACTGAGTATCTTTTGTGCATTGACATTATCTGGAAGAGTACTGCCACAGGGGCACTAGAAAAAGTTTAGGAACTTTACCAAGAAAAAGTTTTACAATCCATCTTTAACAAATATGACTTCAAGGATAAAGCTGATCTTTTTAAAAACACATTTTCCCCAAAGTTTTAGCCCTTTGGTTAGGTAAGCACTGAAAATACAATCCACAAGCCAGGAAGTTTCTCCTATGCTTTCAACTAGTTTGTGCTGACACCTAGGCAACACAGAAAGGAAAATGTGACTAGAATGCAAAGGGCATGAATGAAGTGAGGAAAAGGAAAAAAAGTAGATTGTAACAGATCTGCTGAGTGGGAAGCTGCAGGAAGCTGGCAAGGGAGGATTTGAGCCTACTTGGCAAGGCCAGTGGGAACTGGAGGGAGGGTCCGTGGAAAGCCAAATCATTTGGGCAAAGAGGATGGAAGACAGAAGAGGCGATTGACTAAAAGGCAGTAAGAAAAATGGTAGATAAAGGACTAACAAACAGTTGGATGAGGAGTGAGAATGGTGACGCTGAGAAGGTGGGAAAATTCTGGGAACAGAAGGAAAGGCACAAGCATAGACTATCATCAGAGCTGGGAAACTCTGGGAATGCAAGGGAAGGGGCATGGAGGCACTATCACTGGTGCTGAAAGGCAGCGGGAAGAAGACAGATTCATACAGCTCTTTTCTAGTTCTCCTGATAGACACAGGTGAGGTGGGGGCACAACAAAAAGGAACAGATCAAAAAAGTGGGAAAAAAAATTTAAAAAGGAAAAAAAAGAGGTCCAAGGAAGGAAATAAAGAATGCTAGTCAGAAAAAGGGAAAAAGGAGAAGGGAATCGGCTAAGCTTCCATGAAGATACTGGTATAGACTGAGCAAAGAGAGTGTGATTGATACAGGAACTCTGAATAATGCAGTTGAGTATCATGAACAAGACTAAGACAAGCACCCAAAGATGGAGCAGGGGTACGGGGAGTGAAAGCAAGACAAGACAGAAAGGAGAAATTTTCATGCTCAGAGCTGCAGGAAAAGAAGCATGTATGCTTTCTAGAAAGACTTCTCCAAAGCTACCACTGGAATGCATAACTCCTAAACATTATCTTTCCTCTCTCTTAGCAAATGCTAAGAGCTTACTAGTAAATGTGCCTTCTCCTGTTCTTGGGTGGTCAATGGAACTAACAGCAATAGCCCAAGCAGTATCATTTCTTGTGGAATTTAAGGGTTTGCAACCTGCTGACAAACTGCATACAGGCTGACAGAATGAAACTGAAATGGTATCAGTTGAGGCTGTTAAACTGCCACCCCACATGAAAATAAAGTTATATGAAACCATTATTTATGTGGCCCTTCCCACCACAACTATATTACTATTCAGTGTAGAGGATGTAACTCCACTGGGAAAGAACAATGATCTGTACGTGACTTTAGCACCTTTGGCTCATTTACTGCAGAATTTGCAAAGTTGTGAATGACACAAGGATTGCGGCAAGACAGTCTCTTAGCTGATATAACCACATGCTATTCCTGTCTTTCCTACAGAGCCTCTGTTAATGCCAAGCAGGTCATTCAGATGAAATTTCTTAGATCGTATTAATTATGCTACCTTCTCCATTTTTCAGACATCGAACTTAATTTGTTTCTAAAGCAAACAGCTACTAAATAATCAGCTACAACCAGTGGGAGCTGTTCTTGGTATTATGCAGTATTTCTGTACTTAAGTCACAAGTTAAACAGGTTTGACCATTTAAGTATTTAAGAATACAAAAGGTCACCCAGAACTGATGGAAAACATTCGCTTTACAATCCCACCTCAAAGAACCACCATGAAAAGAGACAACAACTGTGAATCACAGAAACAGAATGGTTTGGGTTGGAAGGGACCTAAAAGACCATCTAGTTCCAACCCCCCTGCCATGGGCAGGGACACCTCCCCCCAGCCCAGGTTGCTCCAAGCCCCACCCACCCGGGCCTTGAACACTTCCAGGGATGAGGCATCCACAGCTTCTCTGGGCAACCTGTTCCAGTGCCTCACCACCCTCACAGTGAAGAATTTCTTCCTTATATCTAACCTAAGTCTTACAGACAATCATCTAGAAATAATTTTTGTTTCAGAATAGCATTGAACATTATACTGTAAGACACAAAACAACATACGGAACAAAAACGTGGATAACCATCGTGATTAGTTTTCTCTTAAATATATATCACACATCTGCATTGAAAGTGGATTTCTGTGGAAAAAAACGCTAGTGATCAGGAAATTAATTGCAATTATCCATACATATACATGCGCACACATTGATTGAAGAACACGTGCATCTGTGTTCGGAGGAGAAAGAACAGAGGGGAAAAGTAGTGAGATACAAATTAACTGTGTAATTTGCAATTTTTTAACTGCTGAATGCTCACTTAAAGCCAAAAAAAGGTCTAAGATGTAAGAACACATAAATCAAGAAGGGCAGGTGTTTAGAGGGGTCTTGCTTCAAGGGTTCTTTTTTCTTTTTTATAGAACATGGCTCTCAAGTCCTAGAATACAATCTCCAGGTACTCTATTTGCTGCCATGCTTCTTTCAAAGTAAATTACATTTGACAAGATTTGGGTATCAACAATTAATTAAACCCAAAGTAGTAAATTATGTTCACAGCCCACTTAAAGAATTAAAAGCTTCTTTTGTTGCTAACATTTAATAAGTAAAATTACCAGGGAAAACCCATCATTTTTTAAAATCATTCCTTTTCTGGTCAGATGCAAGCGTTTGTTTCTTGGTTAGAATATTCACAGTTCTGCCAAACGCTGAGAAGAAACTAATGCTATGCAGGGAATAGGTCATCTCCTCTACCTCTACACTGTGAACAAAGAACGGTTGATGGTGATTAACTATATACATATCAAAGGCATGACTTAGATTGAATCTCCCTGCACAATATAGTAACCCTTTGTCCAAAATAAACTTCAACACCTGTCAATAATTTCTAGAGAATAAATATAAATCAGCAGAATTGCTGACACCTTCTCTCTTTTGCCACATACATTCTCTTGAGCTGTATTGGAAAAGCTTGGTCTTAAATGTTTGAACTAGGATAAAAAAGAAACCCAGAGAAAAATTGGAACCCAACATGAAGTGCATATTTAGAGTGGGTGTGCTTCATTTGAAACAAAAAATTTCCATTCCTGCAGTCGAAGACTGAACAGAGAACATATTCTAAAAGAAGTCTTCTCATATAAGAGGTAACAGAAAAGGGAATGTTGAAGAACGATATGCCTTGTACCGGTCTTGAAAGAATTTACGGCAACTAGATAGACTCTCTGGAGTCTGCAGCACTCCTTGTTTCAGATGAAGAGTTGCTAAAAATCTAATGTTCCCATTTTTAATGTTATGTGTAGTCTCAAGGGGAAAATTTGATTTGACAGTGAATTAATCTGTTCTTTTGGTTCTTCTTGCAAGACAAGTAATTCTGTGGTAGCAGCAACTGTGTAATGCAACTATATCACAGGATTTTTCTTCCTTCTTGCATTACACTTGCCTCTTAGATTGTAATTTTTCCTTTTATTGTTCTTTCCCATTCTGCACTGGTTTTTGTATCATACTCATTTTAAATTAGATTATGCTGGTTACAGACTTGATGAAATGTTGATATTTTCCCTTTATGTAATTTGGTAAATATGATAATCTGATATATAATGAACTATAAAGACCTCTTCAGTGTGCCAGTATCACAATTTTGGTTTAGTTTCATCGTATGCATATCCTTGGAGATAGAGACTAATCACAATTGCAGTAATCAGAACCATTTGCCCCAAATAAATGCTTAAAACATAAATCAAGACTCTAAGAGAAGTCAGGAGTTTTTCTGACATGGTTTTCTACCATGTTTCACTCCAGATCCCTCTGTCCAATTGTCACTTTCCAAGCTTATGAAATTTTTCTTAACACTGGCAACAGCTATACAGTTTACGTCAGCTGATTTTGTACTTTCAAAAAATGGATTTTACATACTCGATCTTACAACCAGCTGTTAGAATGCAGTAATATCTAGTTCCAAAACTTAGAGCAAAAACCCAACTTTGATGAAACAGCAATTTCTCTTGGGTCTAAGTCCAACTGTTTTCCAATTCTGCTTTCTACTTTTGGCTGTATCTATTTGCCATTTTGAATTTTCAGATTGTCATTCCACCTCTTTTGAACTGTGATTCTACTTCTCATACACTTCTTGCTTAAAACAGTGCGTAATTTGTAAGAAGAAAACCCCACAGTTTTAACAGTACTACATTTAATATCTATTTTCTTGATCTAGCTGCTACAGCACTTGACTCTTTTTATTGTATGAATGTCTGTTGAGAAATACGTTACTTATCATGTTAGATTTTAATGTCTCTGAAAGATGAGACAACTATCTGTTCTTTTGATGCATGTATTTGGAATCACAGATCAGCTACTTCTCCTTTATAGTAGGACAAATACTCTGCTTCAGTATTAGAGTTTTTAAATACACTGAATTTCATTTGTCCTTTTTGCCTTTCTAGCATGAAATCTCTCTGCAACTCTATGTCACCCTTGTTTATAAGACTCTGAGTAACTTTACATCATTAGCAGGAGTTACTCTTTTTACTATCCACTCTCTTTTCCAGATTATTTATAACATTAGCAGGATGTCAAATAGCACAGTTTTCAGAAGGGACGCTCACACAAATGTAGAAAACTATTTTATCACCATTCCCTTTTTTCCAGTACCCTCAATTTTAAATTAATTTCTCTATCCAAAGACCTTTCTTATCCTACTATAGACTAGGATTTAAGAACCTTTAACAAGAGTTTTGGTTAACCACGTCAACTGCATCCCCCTTGTCCACTCTCTTTATGACTCCTTTAGAAAAAGCAGGAGTGTGCCATCAAGCCTGCTGGTCTGGAGCTCTCTGGACTTGCCCTGGATCTGTACCCAAGTGAAGCAGTCCTGGGCAATACGTCACATGCCACAGGTAGCTCAGCCATTTCATTGTCACATTATTCATGAGGAAGACTACGTTTGACCTGGGGGTTTGTGGTTCATTTTGCTCTCTCCCCTCACCTCCAAACTCTTAACAACCTGTTTTAAAGAAGCTTCCTTTCGCAAGGGAGCAGAGCTGGACTGAAGGGAACTTGCTGAACCTTCTACGCTGTGAACAGTTACCTAAAAGCATTGCTTTTTTCTTCTGTGACCTTATTTTCTTCAAGTGCCACTTCTATACATTAATCAGCAAGCTTCTTGTTTCCGACACTTGAAAAACAGCATTTAATAGTTTTACAGGCACCTTGTAAATTGTTCCCTAAATTCTTGTTTTGGCCTTCTCTTTGGTGTTTTCAGATTAAGCCTACCAGAACCTAACATACTTTCTATTCCCTGTGCTGGGCACCATTTGAACTTTATGAGAGATTATCTTTCTCTTTCTGTAGTTCTATTTATTGCACCATTCAATCATACAAACTCTTTTGATCTTTCACAAAAGTCAACCACTTGCAGGTTACATGGCGATTTCAAGGCTTCAAGAAAAATCACACGACTTGCAGCTGCCCCTTTTAATTTCTTTTTAGGGTTAAGGAATATTCTTACAGACTTCCCAGTTGGGGATGGGGGTCTTCAAAACAACTACAAAGGACTGGTTTTGGACAGTTGCAACATCCCTGCAGGAATGAAGCACAGTCTGATCACTGTTAGGACAATGCCTCAGTAGCAGCATTTCCAGTATCTTAACTTGGGTTCAGCACATAGTTTAGGATGAATCAAAATCAGTTTTCCTTTTAAGCTCCCCAACAACCTGGTCCATGACATTTTTGCTGTCTGATGAAACTGTCAAATTGTGTATCAGGATATCGACAACTTCTTGCACAAACTTATCAGCCTCTCTAAACAGAGGACCAAGTGTGTCTGTGGTCTTTCTGGAATCTTCACAGTCTTACAATGTAATTTAAAAGGCAGCTCCAGATCCTTCAAGTTATATTATCTATGAGTAAAATCACATGGGCAATGATTTTATCGTGACCTTGAGGGGACAACAAAGGTCAACTGGGGACGATGTTATTGTGTGTATGTGCATATATTTACATCTTAATGCCAGAGCATGACAGCAGCCTGAACTGAAAGCTCTATCACCCCCCTTCAGCAATCACAGCTTTTATTTTTGCACTTCTGCAGCTCACTTGTGTGTTGCATTCTCTATTGTAAGTACCTAATTAAATACGTAATAATTTTTCCCTACTGTATACTGTGCTAAAAATATTTTTTCAGTTTGTGAGAACTCAGCAATGTTTACAACCAAATGAAATATTATTTCTGAAAAAAAATTGTTTTGGGTTAAGTTTGGGCATTAAAAAAACTATTCTTTTATTTAATAACAGCACAGAAAATGTATTAATAAGATGACTCAGATGTCTTAACACTGCATTTTCTTTATTTTTTTTCTTTTTAAAATCATGTCTCCTATTGAGATATGCAACTAGAAAGGTCCATCTGCATTTAATGTTATCCAGGTCAGTACTGACTGATGAGAAGTCACAATGACTGAAACAGAACTTTTAGAAGTAATAAACTCATTATAGGAACAACACTTGTATTATTATATACGTAACTAAATGATTTCAAGATCAATACATTGCAAACATGTTTAACCTGAATCCTACAAGTGTCAGGCTGGCTGCACTGTCAAAAGAAGTATAAGGTCATGTTACCTAGCAGAGATAATATGCAAGTCTCCATGTACACATGAAAAAAATTCCTTAGGGACAGCTGTATAGAACAAAAATTCTTACCAATAGTCAGTCATAAAACAAGAATTACTTTTATGCATCTCAACAGTGCTCACTGAGATTAAACTGTAACTAAAATAGCCTGCCAGCTTTTCTTAGAAGTTTAAAGAGTACATGACAAAATTAATTATCTACTGTAATTTTTACAGAAGTTCATTTTCAGACTTTATTATTCATATGCTTTTAATAATTTCCTTTGGTTTCTTCAAGCCACGAGGTAAAATGTGAAGAGATTATTTGCATCCAAAAAATAAAACCAAAAAACTTCCACCCAAATCAAAGCAATTTTAAGGCAAATTGACACTAAAATCAAAGCTATTCACAGCCAAATGTTGAAGTTTGTTGTACACCAAAGGTAATAATTCATAGCCATTTTGACAAGATATCTTGAAGCTGAAGAAACATTGAATTTCATATTTTCAAATATCTGAATCATCAAGGCTTGAATACTGTACTGAACTCTCAGGTAAATATTTTCAGTAGTTGTATGAATGTATAAATATGAAGAACTATAATGTATTCATTAAAGCCCATAATCCTTATCAGAACTACTATTCATCAATCCCATATTAGCAGCAGGAAATGTTTACTATACAGAAAACTCTAATATGATTTCCAAATGAAGAAAAATATTTTCTTGATTAACTAGTAAACAAGTTAGGAGAACGTTATTCTATTAGAGTTTTCAAGCTGCCTTGACACTACCAAGTTATGCTGCTTTTTTCCTCCCACTTCTGAAGTACGTATTTTCATTTACAGCATTTCTAAATTTCATATTGATTAAAAGAAAATTCCATTAGACTTACAGCCAGGTCACTAAATAAGGAAGCTGATTCTACTTGATGATAAACACTGGTAATTATATCAGCTTCAGTGGAAATTATAGATGCTCTCCAGTCATGAAAATTACAGAGTGGCTTTAGAGATCAAAAAAAAAAGGGTCAAAAAAAGTTTGAAAGTTGACCGAAGTTCATCCATTCTGTTTTATGTCCTTATTTGCTTTCGAAGGATCTTGCCACTAATGTATCCTTTTCTTTTCCTATCAGGATAAAGATCGTTTTTTTCATTTTAGATTAATGTTTTAATCCGAGTTTACCATGCATTCTTCAAACATGACATACAAGAGTTCACCAACTACTGCAGTGAGGAATCAGAGAGGCTGCCAAAGGGTGGTTCACTGGAAATTACTAAGCATTGGGCAGGGGGGCGGGAATGGGAAGGAGAGGAGATCCATCTGTGATGGGGGAAAAGTCTCAGTGGCTAGTTAGTAGGGGTAAAGTTCTTGCAAAGCAGAGCAATGGGTGCACCGTTTTGGACACAGCAAAGTAGTATCGAAACAAGAAGACGGCAGAGAACATTTGGCCAGGTCCAAGGTCTTGTCACAAGTCCTATACAAAATCATCCTGTGGTCTTTCTGCACAAGTAATTAGAAGATCCCAGCTCTGAGGTTTTGAATGTAGGCCATGGGACATTTGATATGGTACTAAGAATAGGTGAAAGTATTTATTACACCCCCCTCCCCCCAAAACCAAACCACAAAACCCCAAATCCCAAAAAACTACAAGATTGTACCTGATTCATGCACGCAAGGGGGTGGGTTAGAGCTTGTAGTTTGGGACAGAAGACTGAAAGTCTGTTGTTAATTTCTGACAGGCTTAAGTATAGAATTTAGCACTATTAAAAAATAGAAATACACAAGAATATGAACTGAAATTTAGCATACAGGAGTAAAGATTACAGGCAGCTTATGTTAACTCCACTGTGTTTCAGGGGTTAAGTAGCCAGGAGGCAGTGGAGACATAGGACAAAAGCTGAGATTTTTCTGTTGACAGAAAGTCAGAAGAACTCCTTTTACTCACAAATAGGCAGTAAGTATGTATTTTACCTTATAATCATTCCATCTGATTAAGGTAGTATTATCATAGTCTATGACCTTGCTTTTTTTTTAATGTAAAATAGCCTAAATAGTTTGGCACTGAACCTTTGCTCATGCAGAGGTTTTTATTCACAGATGTTTCAAACCCTCCTTGAAACTTCTGTCTCCAAGTTCAGAGTAACAGGTCAATTCTTTTTAATTTTTTTTAAACTTAATTTTGACTTTGTTATCTATTCTTCCTCCCCATTTACATTTCATTTTCATTTACTAGCCATTTAATTGCATAGTGTCACACAATCAGAAAATTCATGCAATATAGCCTCAGTTGTATGGTACTGTTCTTTACTATCCATTATAGTGCATGTTTTGATACCTATATCTAACTATATTTAAATAGATAGAGAGACATGTTTAATCACACTTCTTTACCTACTGTCATGAACACCTAGTTTTTTTGACAATGGTTTCTTGAATGCTGTTGGTTCCTATCTAAACAGTCGGAAGACATTGATATGCCATAGCAGTGCAAAATTACTTAAAGTCTTTAATCTGAAAGCAAGAAGGAAATAAAAACACTGGGGTTAAAATCAAAATTGTTAGTTCTCAGGATTTCCTCTGGATTAATCCAAAGGAGGAGAAGGAGAAAGAATGATCCTTCTTCAGGGGTCAGGGTTTTTCCCTTTCAACTTGCATGGAAGGAATACAGAGATCTTTTGCAGTATCAAGAGTAGCAACTGGACATTTTATAAAACCATTTTATGAAGATTTAAAAACAAGTTAATAATAGAAAAGTATTTTACAACCAGAGGTGAGGAACAGTTTCATAAAGGGCACAGGAGGGAGGGGAAAGGGTAGGAAATAAAATAAGAAATACTTTAAAAAAACCCCCCACAAACGCATTTGGCTAAGGGGATCAAAAAACCATCCAGATGCTACAGTGCATCTGCATCTTCCGAAGTGTGTAACAGGGTTTTTGACAGGCTAGCATTCTTTACCTATAAAGTATGGTAAGTTCCTTCTTCTACCTGACCTTTCTGATTTCCTTTGAATTGCCTTATTTAACTTTCTAAAGCCTCTGCACAAACGTGCATGTGGAGGAAGTATGTAGGTCACAGAAACATTCTCATGTGTAACTTCAGTACTCAAATACTGAAGTACTTGAAGTACTAAATTTTTTTACTTGCCTTTAATAACAAAAATGTAGGACAATACTTAATTAGAATAAAATCTGTTTATGTTCATATTACACACATGTATCGACAATTAAAATGAGTACTATGCACATACAAGCGTTTCTTCTAAAGGAATATTTATTTGTTATCTGTAACACAAACCAAGCAAGAATTCATGGGAAACACAAAATACACAAAGCATTTTAAAGTAAACGGTGTCTACAGAGTCCTACACACAGAATCCAAACCTGCAATATTTATAAGTTTTATAGGAATTCAGAGAAAACATATAGACATCACCTATGACTTCCCAGTTATAAGATGGCAGTTACTACTCATGGCAGTAGAACATCTGCATACCACCTCCATGAGGTGCATTTACATTAGGAACTGGCCTCATTACCTTAGCTCTTGAAAGAGTGTTATGCAAACAATGTAATGTGCATTTCCAGGAAGCTGAACTCTTAAAGAAAAAATGAGGTTTTTTTACTTTTAATATTTTAGTATTAAAGCTCAGTCAGGGATTGATCAGCTTGAATGCTTTTCCAGCGGGACTACTACAGGTTGCTTAATTATCTAGGATAAACATCATCTGCTTAAAGAATTGGCTCACTTATACTTAATAAATACCACTGCTACTAAAGTTTTAATTCCTAGTTCTTAAGCATTTCATACCACTCACATACTCAAAACTGTAAAACAGTCCCATCATTGAAGTCCTGAGAGTAGTAACATGCATAAACGATCCAGACTACTAGTTTAAAGTAACAGATGAGACAAACATTTACGTTTAAATGACATATTAGTTTTAGGAAGAAAACCAACAAATCTTAAAAAAAGAAAATAATTTGCTTAGCATGCAATTAAAAGAGCCAACATGAGAAAGAGATCTTTCTCAAGGGTGACATTAGAGTTCCAGAAAACAGCGCTCTGATACAGATACAAGCACATACAATGGTAAAGTTTGCTCTATCTCCGCATAGGCTGAGGAAAGACTTGCATAAATATTTCCATACAATTCTCTAAGTAGGTCAAGACAGTACAGTTACATACAATTACTCTTTGAAACAGCCTGAAGCTTCCTGAAGAATCAATTTAAATTTAAGCACCTTAAAACAAGGAACGCAACTTGTACCCAAACTGTATTGAAACATATAAATGTGAAAGTAAGCTACAAAAATGTTTTAAGATAGTCACGTACAAGTAAGCTGTTGACTATCAAACTCCCAAAATCCAGACAAGCACCAGAACTTCTCCTTCAGTGTAAGATCAGCACATGAAAAACTCTATAGCTCTGAATCTGATCAAAAGAGGTAAGTTATCTCTTCCCCTGCCCAATAGCCTGTACTTTACTAGTGATTTATTATAAAGATAAATGGAAAGACTAAAGCATTTGAACGTTAAAAATACTGCTTACAAAAACCCCCCCTCCTCCTGAGAGCTGATGTAGGAGATATTCCTGAAATACTTTCAGGGATGAAGCTTTCATGCTTGCAGAGATGGCTTAGGCATCTAGTAGTACAAATTTTAAATTTGTCTTTTAAAAACAGTTTTATAACATCCCTTCAATCCCCCCAAAAGTGTAATCCATGCAGATAAGTCAATGTGCAAAAATGAAGGGCTACAAGGTTTGTCTGTGAGTGTGTTTGTGTTGGGGTGGGGGGGACAGAGGAGGAGGGGAGTACAAGAAATGGCATTTTAACGTCAATCTGGAGAATACTCTGTCAAACCCAAAGCAGACAAAAATATCTAAATATCAGTAAAACTAAAAACAGTCTTCCCTTAAAATGGATGAAGTAGAGAACCAGTGTCATACTTCAGAAGTTCTTAGGTTGCAAGGGATGTTGCTGGCTCTTTACTCCAGTTTCAATTATACTTCCCAAGTCCTGCGTAAGGGGTTATTGCCTGGATCAAGTTTGTTGTCATCAATTAACACTTGTAGAGAAAATGTATTATGAAGCCATAAAGACTTTTATCTATGGAGTAAAATAAAAACAAATTGGGATTTTCTCACAGATAAAAAGATTTTAAACACTAGACACCACAACAAGTAACGTGGGGGGATGGCATGGGATGGATATGGAGGATGGACAAGCAGTAATGAACTTGTTCAGAGTAAAGGATGGATTCTTGTTGCTGAATCCTTCTGTTATTTGAAAATGAAGATGCTTATCATACAAAGTTAAGACTGGCAAAGCACTACATCTCCATTTAAATTACATCCCAAAATGTTATTCCTTCACACAAGTTTATCCCTCAGTAATGTTCCTATCTTGGGGAGTACAGAGAACATCAAGAACTATGCTCTCCATGCAATTCCAGGAGAAACTCCAGTTCACAATCACCAACAGCTTAGCTTTGCACTTTGCTGTCTCTCCTACAGAGGGTAAGCCCATCTCCCAAATCCATAAGAAAGATGCCTAATGAAATTTCTTTAGGCAACAGTTTCAGTTCAAGTTTTCTTACAAATACATTAGCCCTTATAAAAGCATAACTACACATACACATGTATATATACATATATTTACACACACATATTACATATATATAAAAACATAAAATATATATACACACACATTTAAACCAGCAAGTACATGCAGCTCTTGTTTAGGTTGCAAGTTAGTCTGTGAGGAAGGGTCAAATGATTTATTGCACACACTTTGCACCATGATCCAAAACTGCAGACTTAATAGGATGCTCATCTGGGTTTTTCTACCTCTTCTGTGTAGCAGTAGAAAACTAAGAGACAAGAGAGAAGGTGTGAGCCCATTGTTCAGAAGTCGTTGTTCAGAAGTTACACGCATTCTCCAAAACAGAACCTGTGGTGAAGAAGGTATATCACTCCTCCTCACATGTTTATGGAATAACTATTTCTGGCTACACAGTCAGAATCCACTAAACATTTAATGTTCTTAAGGAAAGCTGCATGGCTTAATGGCAGTAACATAAGAGAAGGTCCATCCTCATCAAGCAGGGCACTGCTGCTGCTGACACGCTCTCCCTAGCCCAGAAACATTTATTTGAAGGTGAAAATGTAGTCAGAACACCACAAACAGCGGGGAAAAGGAGGAAGAAAATTCAGGACCTGTAACATCTAACAACGATCCCGGTCTTTTTTGTGATTATTGTCCCTAGCCAAATCATCCAGAATTTTAATCTGAAATGATTCTGGATCCAAGCCTTTTATAAACCCATAAAATAACCAATTAAGGTTAAGAGTGCCAGGCTGGGGGGGGAGCAAAGCCCTCAACAACAATGCTGATATGAAAGACACTGATGGAATTATGGTTTTACATGTAGTCTGTTTGGTTTACTGTTTGGCTCAAAGTGTTCAACATGCAATATGAAGAACCATCAGGAGCACAAAACAGAGAAGTTATCTTTCTGACCCGCTTCTGTGTAACTCTGCATTACCTAACGGCACAAGGGCAACGAAAGGACTCAAGCCCTCTCTTTGACGAGGACTCTAGCTCATTTCATATTTGTTAGCAGCCTCAATAAATATCTGGTACAAGACTGGAAAGCTATGCTAACAGTCTGACATTCTTCCCCACCCTTTTGTCCCTCCCAAACAGAGGAGATTGGCAGGGTTTATTGTTGCTCTGCACAGTAGAGTAATAGGAATTAATGCCATCATTGCGCTGGACTTGGAACAACTTTATTTTAACACACTTTCTAAAAACATCAGTATGACAACAGCATTGCAGAGACTCTTTACAGCGTACAAAACTTTAGCCAAATATTCTCATTTATTACTATTGGTTATTTTCAACGATGAGCCATTAAAGCCACAGATACACAATATAAACTTTTGCTTCTCTATTAGCAGTGAATTTAGAACATACTTTACTTTCTACAAGATTATGCATTTTAAATATTTCTACATGCCAAACAAATGCAGTAACTGCATCCAAGCCTGTTCCATAGAAGAATGAATGGTTTGCTACAAGTGTTCACAAGTTCAATTCAAAATACGTCGGTTTTAAAACCTATGTTGACAGCAGTCTGAATTTGAGATCATCTAGAGTAAGGCGTGTTCAAGCTGTACATTTAATCCATTCCCAGACAATGACAACCAATTATAAACAAACAGAATTTCACAAGCAGAAATGCATCAACCTTGCCCTGTGGAAGTCCCGCAGCAATGGGCAGATTACAAAGCAAAACCTATAAGCTGCTGTGCCAGGTTGTGCAGGGCAGAAAGCATGATGCAGCAGTTTCCGTTAGTACCAACACTTGCACACACCTTGCAGAAGCAGAGCATCTTTAAATAGTTTACAAGGACATTCTGTAACTTGTTCAGCAACTGAGATATGTCCAGCTTCCTTTCCACCTCCTTCCTGCTGCTGCTCTACATGTTGACAAAGGAGATGTAAGTAAAAAAATGGAAGCTAGTACAAGGGATGGTAGTTTACACTGAGAAATACAGTTCATAGTCTGAAAGAGTTTTTTGAAATCCCTCGTAGTACCAAACTGACAGTGAACATACATAGTGCAGATTCACATCACTAATTCAGAGCACTATTCAGCTGTAGTCTTCAAATGTGTTCCATAAGGAGGGAGGATGTTTATGGAAGTCAGAGAGAAAAATGTTTTAATTTGGCCCAGTAGCTTTACATTTTACATACTGTGCATTTGTATCAGTGGTAGACTGAAAAGAAAAAACATTCAACATTTAAACCTACTTCAGACTGCTACATCAGATTAACTGTCTGTGCCCCTTAAAATGAAGCATGGGAAGTTACATACAAGCAGAACAAGTGCCATTTCTCTAGTTTTCATAGAATCCTAGAAGTACGTCATGTGGGACAGTGTCACATGCTTTGCACAAGTCCAGGTAGACGACGTCAGTTGCTCTTCCCTTATCCACCAATGCTGTAACCCTGTTGTAAAAGGACACCAAATTTGTCAGGCAGGATTTGCCCTTACTGAAGTCATGTTGGCTGTCACCAGTCACCTCCTCATTTTCCGTGTGCCTTAGCATAGTTTCCAGGAGGAACTGCTCCATGACCTTCCTGGGCACAGAGGTGAGACTGACTGGCTTGTAGTTCCCCAGGTCTTCCTTTTTTCCCTTTTTAAAATGGGAGTTATGTTTCCCCTTTTCTAGTCAGTGGGAACTTCCCCGAACTGCCATGACTTCTCAAATATGATGGACAGTGGCTTAGCCACTTCATCCACCGGTTCCCTCAGGACCCATGGATGCAGCTTATCAGGTCCCATGGACTTGTGCACCTTCAGGTTCCTTAGATGGTCTCGAACCTCATCTTCTTCTGATTTTCTCCTACAGTGGGTGGGTTCTTCATACTCCCAGTCCCCGAAAGTCCCTTTTCTTTCAATCTCTTCATTCCTTACCAAATATTTTTATTTTTTAAGCTATTTAATTGTTAGCATTTTTTCTTCTTTAAACTTACCTTTTATGTGTTGCCCTAAAAATGTTTTGTTTAGTGCAGCTGCTAATTAGTAAGTAGATAGTATCTGGAAACTTTACAAGTGAGCAGTAGCTTAGTTGAAAGAAGCACAAACATATGGATGAGGAAAGATTACAATAGAGACAGCTGAAGAGTAAAGAGGGAGAAGAACAAAAACCTCCACCAAAACCAAACTCCATAAATCTTATCACAGAAATACCTTCACAAGGTATGGGACTGCAAACTACTATACTAATATGAAATGCTTATAAAACTTAAATACTTGCTGTGTTTTGTCACCCACTGATCTGCTCCATTGAAAATAAAACATGTAAAATTTAAGATTTAGTCAAACTGTAACTGTTTATGTTTTTCTGTTACAGTGGGAGCTAGTCATGCTTTTTTTACAAATAGTTTTGAATAATTTCAACTTGTTTTCAAGTAAGAGAAGTGCAACAGCACTTGCTTGTGTACAGCAAGTGCAAGTGCCCAGGAAGATACTGAAATGTCTGTTCTGCATGGCTTTAAGTTTTTCCCTGAAATATAAACACTTTTGTAGCTTGTAATACTTTCTTTAGTAACTTGATTTGCAACTGTTATCTGAGATGAATATGTAGTTCTATACTTCTCTCTGCAAGGACAAGTGCCTTAAGAGATAAAATTCTTACAGTAGGCTACAGGAGACACACTGTTCTCATCACGATGCTCTTAACTTTAAACGATTGCAAAAGACACTTAGAAGTAGTGCTTTTCATGAAGATAAACAGAAAAAGCTAAATAGTTAGAGATACGAGTGTACGTTACCCAAACCAAGAAGACGCCCATGAAGATGATGCAAGGCAACAAGCATGAAATATATAAGCCTGTAATAGAACCTTCCCACTGCCCCCCCAAATCTGAACAGCCTCCCAAATAGACTGTATATTTATCTTTATTTATCAAATGTAGAAATTTAGACACCAATTGCCAATAAATACCATCACTTGAAGATCAAAATCCCATTGTGAATTGATTAGATGTTGGAAGGATCATCTTTTATCCTGTTAATTTTCAACTTCCTCATGAACAATGCAATTTAGTTAAACACATGGGTGGGCATACTAGGTTAAACACTAATGCCCATGCATAACAACAAAAGCATTGAGGCAGTGTTTGACAAATACTAACTGATATGAGGAGATTTTTGCAGAGAATCCAGCATCAGTTTTATGGAAATGGTCTCACTTTCCAACTTGAAAAAGAAACCCCCCCCTCCCCACAATTCAAACAACCCACCCACCCAAGCCACCAAAAACCTCAAAACACCACCATAAAACTAATGTTAAAATTGAGATTGATATATTTCAACTTTGAAGAGAGACAAATAGAAGGCTGTAGTTTATAAAGAAGGAAAAAAAGAAAGGTCAAATATCAGTCTGAATTTCAGTATTTAAATTTAGGTATTAATGTTCATTCTACCCTCTCATTCCTGCATCTCATCTAAATTAGGAGACACAGATCATCGGTATTTAAAATAGACCTACCAAGTCCAAAATCAGTCGATTATTTCGGACTGCAAAACACATGCTCTTCTGTGCTAAGTAAAAGCCATGAGGACTCTATTAGCATTTACACACAACCCTATCAGTTACCAGACCTCTCAGTTGAGCATCCAGGACAACAGTTACAGATCAAGGCCATCTCCACATGTAACCACAACAGCGGTCCAATACCACTACACTTCTGCACCTCATGTTTGAAACTTCTCTCACTTTTAGTATGGTGTAAATACACACCACTCTGCCAACAAGGGTCTAGAGTCCTTATAAACAAATCAGTTTCAGTAAAGGGGGCTGTTATTAACGCCCTTGGACCACTAGAAGGATGAGCCAAGCTAACGAGAAGAAGTTTTAGTCCTTCTGGGAGGCTTTTTCCTCAACAGAATCCCTGCAACAGAATGACAGTCTTGTCAATATTGCTTAAAGTCAGGCCCTTCCTCTCTTCAAACTTTCCTCAAGGAACATCACAAGATATAGGGGAATGCTATTTTAACTTTAACAGGGGGCCCACCTTTCCAGAACACAAAGATCCTCTAATATATTAGGACACAGACTAGTGTAATTAGTTTAGCAACCTCCTTGCCCTCTCAGAATAGGGGACATGCCTAATTTGTCCTGCTTCCCAGCTCCACTCACATCCTAGATCGGTAGTCACTTACATATCTTTCTGCCTCTTCAGTTAGTAAGACGACCCCTTCACTGTAGAAATCACTACTTTGGCTGCTTTTCACCCGGGAGTTCAAAAGCAGGCTCCTAAGCACAACTGCAACTTCAGCAAACAGAAGACGAGCTGGTAGAAAAAACATGAATTACAGTTTCAAACCTTTCTTCAGGACTGCTAGCATTAAGTTAATTCATGAGCCAGAGTCTTAAGGACAAGCAAAAACTGGTGGAGACGAAGGCCCAGGGAATCTCCGCAGGCATGGGTGCTAGCTGTATGTCAAGTGAGCACAGTTCTGCTGTGACACTACACAGTCTCCTGCAGAAGCATTTTTCTTTCATGTACTGAAGTGCCTTAGGATGGTACTTGAAAGCTTGACAAACACCAATTATTACAGCTTGAAGAACTTGGATAAGCTGAGTATTTCTTTTAACTTTCTGAACAACTACACTGCCCAGCTTTCAATGACCTTTACATGTATTAAAAGCTTTATAGCTGAAAAAAAAATAATAAATCAATAGCACAAGTATCTAAAGTTATTTATCATCATTATTTCAATAATTTGTCTGTTTGGGTATGCTGTCATTATTAGTCACCCTGCACAGTGCGAGAAGAGGTTATTAATACAAACAGACACAAAAATGGTTCACACATTCCTACATGTGCCTATTTTCATATTGTTCAAGCCAGAGCATTTCTGGATGTGGTCTTGCTATGAAGGTCTAGATTTAAAATCTTGACAGGTATGATTTAGATATATTAATACCATAAAAGCCTTAATTACACCGACAAAAGCTGCCTTGCAAATTTACTTTGTTCAGGAAATACTGTAACATATAGTATCATAAATTATTATTTTGCTAATATAAAGTGAATTTAATTGAGAAGCATCTGCAGTTATTAAAAACACCACTTCTAGTTAAGCCCCCAGTCTACAGTTGTTCTCCATCAAGGGTATTACTCTGAGTTACAGAGTACTTCACAAAACATCTGCAAAACATTCAGGAGGAACTCACTCCAGCTCAGCATTTATTCAAACTATGAATGTAAGTTCTTTTGACTTCTCTTCTGAAACTGCATTCATGGAGTTAGTTGATGTATGTTCTGATAACTTGTGACCTTGTTACATCAGTCAACTCTAGAGTGTCACAGCTGGATTTAATACTAGTAAAAACTATCATTCAAATTCTTATTTTGTGTTTTGTTTGGTAAATAACCTGGTTCAAGTGCTTTAACCTTATTTTTTTAGGTAAACAAAATAAACTAAGAACAGTTGTGGCAAAAAGCTTAAAATAATTACAATCAATTTCCAAAACGGCTCTGCTTGAGAGATTGCTCTCAACAGCTCCAGTCCATCACCACCCTTAAATGAACAGCAAAGTTTAATTTCCGCATCACCTTATGGCAGCTTGAGTTGAATGTAACAGTACACTTACTGTATGCAGTTAGCATTTTGCCTACAGCCTGGGGAGATTTTACCACCTCTTGCATATGCTTCTTTGAGTAGATTAAAGTTATAGCATGTCCTACAACTTTTCTCTGAACTTTCAACAAGGATATCCATACAATGAGAAGGAATCAGGGTAGCCTAGAAAACACAGTTTACCAAAACCAAGTTTTAACTTCTGATCTGGTATTTACCTAGAAGGAATCTGAAATTAAGTCATAAATTAAAAAAGGCAACAGGAGCTAAATACTGCTAAGAAGTTTCTAACAATTTCAGAGACTCTTGATAGAAAATTATTTGGTCCATACTACTTAAAATGGCAATCATAAAATTTGTTACTATCATAATCCATAAAACAAGTAGTATAGCCAAAGCAGTGAGCTATTTATGAGGTTGCTAACCAAAACACAAGTCAATGTGAGGAGACTAACAATAAGTGAAACACCTTTGGATCAAACCTTAAAAGAGTTCTCCATATAATTCTGGGGAAAGTCTTTAAATTTGGCCTTAAATAGACACATGGAACTTCCTCAATCATCTACTCCACTGCAAGAAGCTGGTGACTATCTTTGTTTACCAATAAAACAAACAAGTGATTCCACATTAACCTACATAGTACTTTTAAAGATTATATAAAAATGGCAGTCAAAACCAGCAAGTAATATCCTAAACATCAGACAGGTATGTTCTTGATAAGTAGAGAAAGCAGATTATCACTATTGTACAGAATTTTTTGTAGTAGTCTAATGCCTAACAGCCATCTGCTCTAAGGGGTTGGATGTCTCTGACAAAACTTGAGGGCTACAAATTACCTAAATGGCTCTAAGTTATAGAATTATATCCAAAGGCATAGTAAGTGGGAGATACTCTACATAAAGTGTCGATGAAATAAAAAAAAAACCCACACAACGACAAAAAAAAAAAATCAACATAAACCCCAAAGCTCCCTGCCCCAAAAATCCACAAAAAACCAAAACCCCAAACAAACAAACCAACCAAACAAAAAAACCCCCAAACCAAACACACACTCTTCATTCACCATCAAGCAACCTTAAAGCCAGTGTCTACCACTATCCTGGAAAAATATTTATGCAGAAGAGGAAGGCTCTGATTACCATAGCTAGATAGCACCAAAAACTGAACATGACGACTCCATTTGAATCTGATGACAGCACAGGACTCAGACACTAGGAAAAAAACATCGAAATCCTTCAAACTAGACAGTTCCAGCAAGGTTAAAAGCAGTCACCTGTTTCACTTTGTAAGTTCTTTACCCACACTCACACACTAGTGGAGAAAGCAGCAAAGAAAAAAAAAAAAAGGTGGAAAAAATGAGTAACAGAAACAGTAGTGAGATTCAGTGTGGAAATATTGAAGTGGTTAGCTAGAAAAAGCCAGGCTTCCTTACAGCTAGCTAAGTTGAGCTCAACTTCTGCACTTTGTGATATTTCTTGAAGAAGAGTGTAATACGAGAGAGGCATTCATTTCTTTCACCAGGTAGACCAAGGGTATTAAAGATAGGTTGGTTATGATTACTTTAAAAGAATGCTTATCCTCCAATACCACACTTATCCTGCAATACCCTGAGGCAGGACTATACAGGAAAATAAAAACCTCTACTTTAAGTTCTCCTCATGATTTGACCATGCATTACATTTTATGCTCTCACAAAACTCTGGTCATGGTATGCTTCATCCTTTAACTTATCAATTTTCATTGTTCAATGTTAGGTAAGCCATAAATTACCCTTTTTCAACATCAAAAAGGTAACTATCTTATTTCTTTCAACTTGAGAACAAAGGTAACTTAATTGAGGATTTTCTGAGACATGGCCATTTCTTTCAAATATCCTTGCTCAAGATGCAAAGGCTGCTCTGCTTAATACATTTAAGAGAGTCACTGTAAACTTAAATTGAGGTTTAAGTAAGCCACTGTAAATGTAAACTCAGGTATAAATGGCTGTCTAGCTGAACTGAGACAGGGTTCTAACCAAAGCAGTGGCTAACGAGCAATAGAAGTGTTATCCTCCATCCTTAGGAGCTGCTGAGGAGCAGGAATCAACTTGCCAACTTGAATGATTACAGGTAGCTCAGAGAAGCACACAGACTAAAGCAATACTATCCCCTCCTAAACGTATGTACACACACACAACACAATAATGACAAAACCCCACCACCTACAGGCCCATACATTAAGACAGATAACATAAGAACCCCTCAAGCTACAACTATTCAGTCCCAGAAGCATCTGATTGACACCGTATGTGAAGAACACCACCAAGAGCTCCAGGAAAAAAATACTGTCTCATTTTAGTCTGCCATAGAACACTGAGTTCTTCAGTGCACCTGGAACCAACTTTTCTAAACAGGCTGAAAGCTGCTTTAACAAGTATTCAAGTGCTGCACATTCTACAGATTTTGCATCTTGTGCAATGAAAGTGATAAACAGAATATGTATTTCAACTATTTACTGAAAACATCTGTATAATCCAAAGACTCAGTTAAACCATACTGCATGAGCAGTTTTCCCAATCGTTTAATGTTTTACACCTTCCACAGTTATGCAGAAGTTCTGGACAGATGGGAGCCATGCACCTGTGCCTCTTTAATTCCACAACAAAGCCCATTCAATATACATACATACACACACTGCACAGGGAATTCCTGTTCTCAATACACATTAGTGGATCTGCACAATTGGTGTGTGCATGCTACCTTATGTTGTACTGAAAACTGATGAAAGACAAAACTCTGCTCTAGTTTTCTAAATTCAATCCTAAAACTTACAGGTCCAGAACCTCAAGTTCAATATTTAAGCGAAGAGAAGAATGACTACCAGGTTAAATTCTGTAGTTGGTGCACAAGATTTGTCTAGATAAAATATGGTGTTTCTTATATTGAAATATAGACCTTATGGTTAAATACAGATGAGTTTTTAGATTCAGAAAAAAACCCACATTATCAGTTTTCTTCCGATGAGAAATAGAAAATTAAATAGAAACAAAAACAAACAAGAAAACTTAACGGAAGATGCTGGTCTCTGTCCACCAGAAAGAAGTTCCTAAGCTAAGTTTCTTCCTCCAAGGAGTTCATTTAGATAAATTCCGTGAGATGAAGACATAGTTAACACACAAAAAGACAAAAATTTAATTGTTTCCGGATTCCCTATTCATGACCTCCTATGAAACTTTAAACAAGGCCATTTCTTCAGGAAATGGTGCAACAACTCAACATGTGCAAGAGTGGTTCCGGACACGTCCCATCCCCTTCACAGGCATCACTATTCTAAAGTAAAAAGCTTTCAGCAAGGTGTAAGCAGTCAATGATCCCACTAAAAGTTTCTAACACAATACGGATACACCAGTGGCAGCCAAAAAAGCTTAGCAAACAGCCTCACAAATCTCATTTTATATAAAGTCAGAAATACTTTGGGACTTTACTATCCCCCCTAACGTTTTTCTCTATCATAGTCAGAGAACACTCTCCACTTCTTATAAGTCTGTGTCATAGTTTCCAGACCTTAAGCTATAAAAACATATACTAAAGACCGTAAATTAGAGGAACATGTCTCAACTTCCTCCAGGTGTGATGCTATCTTAAATTTACCTTTTCAGCCTGAGGATATTAATCTTCAGAGTTTAAAATACATTGAGTGCAGGGGAAAAAACACACTTTTAAAGAGTTTCCTACTATTCTCCTGGAGTAACCCAAATAACAGGCTGACATCTAACAGAAATTACCTCCCTGTAATGATATTCAAAGAGTCTCATAAATAGTTTCCTTCAGCACCCCTTGCTCCCAGATTCTTAGATGCTTTGCATGGTTTTGTTCAGAGAAATAAAAAGGACGCTACTCTCCAGCATACATGAAGAAGCATGCTCTTCAGCAGCCTGGACCTCCAGGCTTCTAGATCTTGTGTGCTTTACTCTAAGATGCAAGATAAGGCCTTGCAGTATTCCCTGGGAGAGAACAAAGGCTCCAACATGAAGTCCATCACAAGCTGAACAGAAGTATTACAATAGTGAGGAGTCACAGGGGTACAAATAACCTATATAGTTAATTTTCCCATCATGATTTGTTCTGCTATACAGGCAACCTCAGTGCAATGGAAAATACAGAAGCCCTTTGTGCAGAGGGCAAGTGTAGCTGAAATAGTGCCAAAAAGACTGACATGCTTTTTGCTCCATCTGCCTGGTAAAGACCACATGAGCAATCAGCCAGCTGTCTCTACTGTCGATCTCTAATATACAGAAGTTCCTAAAAGACACACAAAAGTCCCCAAATCCCTACCCACTCGCAAAACCACAGCAAAGAAAACATAATGCTGTTCTCCAGAAAAGACTGGAAGACAAAAGAATCAACAGAAAGATTGCAAGGAACTCCAAGCAACTAATTTTTTTTGTTTAGCAAGGATGAGAGGGAGCCTTACGTCATGCTACAGAGGCAAGTAAGGGTCACAGCAGCAACTTAGTGTTTGACAGTTGTAGCAGCACCTTACAATTAAGGTGATTCAGCATAACTCCAGCATGACCTTATGAAAACAATACATGTAAGCCACTGTTTTAAAAAGCGGTTATCTCATAGGCTTTTGGTAAATGCTGCTACTTTATCAGCAAACCCTAAAACAAACAGAGAAAAAAAATACAGGGAAAAAAAATACAGGGAATAGGGAGCCGGGGGAGATGCTCACAACAAAAACACTACTGCTACCTTTTCCTTTTGCAATACAACAGGGCATTAAATACGATAAAGCCTAAACAGACATAAATGCAAAGGAAAACTCTATAAAACCGTATTAGTCCACACTGTTTTCATCTACGTAAGTGAAAGATATACTCAGATCTGAAGATGTACATATTGGTGCTTGACTCCAAGCAAGTACTTTTTACTTACCTTTTTGGACTTGAGAAGCAAAAACTGTGACCCTTCAGCATTTACTTAACGCTATTATTATACTTTGATCTTGAACTTACATATAGGCTTTGCTTTAAAATTAACATTATCCCCTAACCCTCCCAAAATTTCAGAGTTACGTGTCATGGTATCATGATTTGTGGGGGCTTTTTTTAATAAGACAGGTGTAGATGAGTGACCCAAAGTGCTGAACGTTAATGAAGCTGAAGACTTGGGGTGGGGGGGGGGGGGGGG
>NW_009637322.1:33092-35144 GCF_000690535.1 Cariama cristata | reverse complement strand
GGGGGAGGAAAGCAACTTTACTTTTTCCAAACTTACATTCAGTTCTTGGCAGAAAAACATTTAAAAAGGAACACCAAAGACATAACCCAGTCTGCTTTCTCCATCCTCTCAGGCTCCTTATTTTTTAGCTGCAGTGGCTTCAGAGTCTTTCTTTGCCACCCAGTTATTGGAAATCAGATTTCTTCTTGGCAGCATGTGCCACAATTGCATGTTCCAACGCACCAGGCGGCGCAAGCTTGCACACTGTACTAGTGATTAGAACTGACTCTCCCAATATTTAACATAGACATATAGCTTGGGAAAGCCTCACAAGAAGCTCTATTTTAGATTACATGTTCTAAACTGACATTGAGACAGGGGAAAGAAGACTTAAGACATCCTTGATGTTGATACTAAAGGTAATTTTCAGGCATTCATTAGGCAAAGGATTTCCCAAAAGGAAAGACAGACATTTTTAGATAAAGAAACTGAAGGTATCTATTTCGATACTGCTCCTGAAATGTTATGCATGACCTGATAAGGTGATCAGTATAAGAAATAAGAAGCCAACATACAAGTTAAAAAGAAACAAACCACCAAACCAAAAACCCAGAACCCCATCAACTGTGATTTCAAGTTTGGTAGTTATACTTCATTTAGTTTTTGCTACAAATTAAATTTCTTTATACCACCCAAATGTAATGAAAATCTTCTCTCAATTAAAGAACAGCATACCACAACTAGTAGCATGATTTAAAGTACTTTATACTTTTTTCCTCCTTCTCTTTTCTAAGTTCTTTGCTTAACGGCAGGGTTTTTTTTGGGGAGGGACACTCAGTTAAGATCCACCTTCCAAATAATTTAGAAGTTCATAAAAATCTTCAGAAGACAACTTCCATAGGAGAGTTATTCAATAGTTAAAGGGGTAATTTCTAATCATCTGTTTAAATCAGTCAAGTGCAACTTTTTCAGATTCATGACGTTGGAACAAGGATGGGTAACTAAACCCTTTTCATAGAAATCACGTTATTAATGCAGAACTATGGAAAGTCTATATAGTACTGAGCTGTTCACAGTTTAAGTCTTCCAACTTTAGAGTATGAATGAGAATTTTATTTGGACATGAATTACGAAGTAGCACTGTATATGCTTCTGCCCCGAACTGAGAATCATAGAATAGTTTGGGTTGGAAGAGACATTTAAACTTCCACATGTGCTGCTATTGCCATTCCTCCCATGGTAGAACATGACAATGTATTTTATTGTGACCGGCTGCAACTGAGAAAAAAGGATGAATAAAATAAGAAAGAAAAGTAGAGTGTGTTGGTTTCATACTTCCGATGCGGAAATTTTTTTGAAGTGGACTAAAGTCTAACTGAAGGAGTTTATTTCTTCCTGAAGTTTGTGGGTTTTTTTTTTGTTCAAAGTCAAAACTCACAAGTTGCTTCCAGTAAGCATGGCATGTTAATTAGTTTTAAACAGGTCATAAAAGAGTCATAGTTCACATACAAAGCAATTTAACCATTCACTAAAATCTTATTCAATAGGCAATGAAGCTTAACTAACTGCTTCTTCCAGAGGTCTAGCAAGACAAGTTCCAAACACTCCTGAAGTGAAAATGTACACATTGACCTTTGTTAGCAAAATACATCCAACATGGAACTTGCAGCCAAACTGATTTCCCCACTTTGACCACCCTCCAGCAAATGGAGCATTAAAAAAAAAAAAAAAAATCACTGTCAGAAAACTTAAGTGAATTTTTCCACAAGTTGCCCAACCATAAAATGTATTTTCAAGAGGAAGAAGCCATCATTAACAGTTAATGTTTACAAAAAGTTACTGCAAATCTATGTGTATTAAGCCAGTCTTAAATCCATAAAAGTCATGTAACATTTCCCTCCCCCAAAAGAGGGGAAGCAAACAGATGGATGATGAAAGGATGGGAGTACAGAAGACACACAGGGAGAGACTCCCTTAAACATAACAGCCAGTTCTTAGATTTTTGAATCATACAAATCCCGTTGCTTTAATACAGCTGACTATGGTAAGTGTTAGTTGTGTTACATCTTAAAT
>NW_009637322.1:11946-33061 GCF_000690535.1 Cariama cristata | reverse complement strand
TGCTGAACATCTCACATTAGCTTTGTGTGAAGGAAGCATTATGTAACAGAATAAAATATTAAATTCCAGAATCTTGTACCTTTATGTAATACAGAGCTTATAATCCCCTTCCACAACCTTTCCCCACATTTCACATTAAATTAAGATGAAACCAGTGCACCTCATCCCTTATCCCACAGGACAGAGTTTGTCCTGTCTCCTTTCATGCCTGCTTCCCCTCTCACTGCAGCCCACCTCCCTAAAATGGGTGCAACAGCTCTAAAACATAACCCAAGGTCACTCCCAGCAGAATCTATCCTAAACACTATAGAAAATATTCCTACTTTTCTTCTTCACCCACAGTATGATACAGAAGGAGACAAACAGTGGAGGAGAAAGGCCCACTGTGGATGGTAGGGGATGAACTTACAACAAAACAAAAGTTACATAGAAACTTCTTCAGCCCAGGTAAGTGCAAAGGGAAATGGTTGTAAAAAGCACACAATATATGTTTTCGAGAACGTGGCTCCTTCTTCCAGTGCTCTTCTGGTCACACCCTAATAAAGTAATTCCTTTCGCTGCTCTTTCACTAGCATGATGGCAAACAATGCTGTCAGAGGAACACTGAGACTTCAGTAAAGCCTACGGCCTCTCAAGACAGTGTTTACTGGCAGTTACATACATACTTTCCTTTAGGGGTTTTTATGTTGCCATAATACCTGGGATCGTTTCTTCAATGCATCATGGAGGCAGATCTTTACAAGAGACTTAAGAGCATGAATCTCCTTGGCTTGTTATTATTATTAGCTGAAAACAAATGACAGTATTAAAATATTAAACTGTGAGGTTTACTAGGGAAAAATACAAAACCAGGTTGGGCCAAGAAGCAGAAAACATCTTATTCCAATGCTTTCAATTCTTGCTCAGGGTTGCTCTTCCAGATTCAGGCTTTGCAGTATGTTCAAACACATTATGAGTCCCTCCATTTGTACGGGAGGGTTTTCATTCTGCTTTTATCAGCTACTATTCCCTCAGAGAAAGCACCACACCAACCACCTGTACTTAAAGTACAATTTCTGATCATTCTTCTCGTTTTCCTTAAGTTCCTTTAAAAAACAAACAAAACCCAAACCAAACACTTAGAAGTGATTTTCTCCCCCTGAATTAAAGCACAGCCCTAAGCCATATCAGCTCTCCTGTGACTAGGCCAGTGACCAGAAGCCTGAAGCTTCAGGCCTGGGACATCTCAACTCCACAAACTCCCTTATATTAGCTGTGTCTACCAGCTGCTCTTCTCTCTTCGTATATAAAACAATCTTTAAGCAGCATATGGCCTTGACTATGTGTGTATGTTCTGGCAGGTTCAGGCTAAAACGGTTACAGGCCATTTGTCAAGCTGTATCACATTTCCTCCACGCCCTTCCTCTCGTGAGTAACCCAACGCCGCTCACAGCTAGAGCTAGATGCAGAAGCGCGGCCATGACAGAGTGAAGGCTCTCGTTTGAACCTAGCAAAACATGCTGGTGCGCACATAGTGAATCATGGCTATTAAAATAAAGGGCATGACACAGCAGAAGGCTTGAGGAGAAAAGCCTGGTTCTCCAACATCACGGTTTTATTGGGGTACAGCCCTCAGTTCTTGCGTTCAGCCAGTGGGTTAGACATCCGCTCGAGCCGCTGTACGTCAGCACAAAAGGGAAGTCGCACTACGCCATCCTTCAGACTCATGGGCAAGGAAGCCCATGCCCTACGTGCTCAAGAATCCTGTTCCACTCTGTGCAGCGTGAAATTGTAACTGCAAGGGTTTGCCAGTGTAATACAACCAGCCAAGTGATAACCCGCAGAGCCTGCTTCAGAAAAGGACAGTTCTAATGACATTTACTGGCTTATCTTAGTATCCTCAAATATGTTACAGGAAAATCAGAGTTTTGTCAATATAAACTCTTAGGTGATTTATGGAACTTTTACTGCCATAGCTGTATCAGTCACAAGTCACACTGCCATACCTTTTACCAACACTGCTGAAACCACTGGAACCAGGACAAGTTTTCAGTACACTACTATCTTGGCTTTGGTGTCCTACTTTTTCTGAAGTACAGTAGCACTTTGGGACGAGGTATCAACTGATGGCTGGAATGTCAACTTCATTTCCCCCATCCACAGCTTCACAGACAAGTTTTCTGTACTTCACAATTAAATCCATCTACTGAGCCAAACTTTTTCCTTCTAAATAGTATATTTAAAGTGAGTTAATTGCATATAACAGTAGAAATATCTTTTGTTATTCAAAACAAACATAGTAAGTCTTTATATTAACAGAACAGGGATGACATTCATGACAGATCCCACAAAAAGCTTTACCAAGAGAATAATTCTGTTCCGCATAGGTCAGTGAACAGGCACTTTACAATAAATACTTCAGTATCAGGATAAGGACTTTTTCCACCTCTAGGTCAGACACCTTTGGAGAAAAACAATAAATTACTACTTAGAATATTTAATTATGGTTGAGGAAAGTTTGTGGATGCTTCCATACTGGGGAAAAGGCCAGTAAGTTTCAGAACTTGAAATGTACAGGTATTGCAACACTATAGGAACAAGGAAATTCATCTGGTTTACTTAATGTCTCTGAATTTGATCATTCCTAGATGACCTGCAGGAACACTGACTGAATCCAAGCTCATCCTAATGATTAGGTACTACACAGTGCAAGAATACGCTGTATAAATATGCTTAGATATCTACATGGGTAAATATGAAATAACTGGTTTCATAAAGCAACTTTTGAACAGGTAGCTGTGTTTCAAAGTTTTTTGTCTCAATACAGTGGTGGCCTAATGCTTGAGAAACTGCAAAAAAACTTCTGTTTTGAAAATCTTCAGAACACACACCTATTTGAGACCATACAGCATACGGCAATATACATGCTGAACAATGAGACGTATCAGCATGCAGCAACAGATTCTGGATTTACAACCTATTCTACCAACTCTGTCCTTATTTCTTATTCCAAGTGACTACATAGCACTACTTGGACAACAAGATTGTATCACAGTGTCTACTTTCCTGATCTTGCCACAAGTTAGGTCTGAGATGCCCTAAGAGAGGGGGTTCCCTTCCTGAAACAAGACCAAGCAGTTATCTGTAGAAAACACTATTGCCTTGGGACATGCTTGGAATCGCTTACCCTATTTCTAATAGAAAGGTTTGAGCTTAAATAACAGAAGCAAATTACAAAACTTGGCTTCTGAAGATATCTCTGTGCAGAAAGTTTGTCACAAATTGTTAAGTATGCCATTAAAAGCATTTAGAGTACAATAAAAGAACCACAGAAATGCCCACTCAAGACTAAGTATCATTCCTACACCTCAAGAAGTTAAGAGTTCAACAGCTAAAGCAGACATAACTTCACTTCCCTGCTGTCCTCTCTGTCTCCCCTCCACTAACTCCACATAAAAGTGGAGTAAGCTAGGGGAAGAGCAAAAAACATCTAAGAGGCCACCCATCTCCAGATTAGTATTGTCTGGAAAATACAGTCCTTTGCTGCCTTTTGTGTACGCCAAAGAGGTATCCATACAAATGCTACAGAAGGTCCAAAACATAACCAGATCAACTTCTCAGGACTGCAGTTAGCACTTCAGTAGTCCTGAGTAATACTGAGACTATTGATGGCACAGTATCACAAGAGACAATTACTGATTTTGCCTGTCTCACTCCAGGGATAGGCTGGAAGGAAAGGATGGGAGGCAGTACAACATGTTTATATAGTGCAATAACATAGGAGCATCACATTTCAAGAAGTTTGGTAATTTTAAACATAATTTATTAGCAAGCTGCACTACAATCCCCAAAACGCTGCTAAATCAACAAGGTAACAGCTTTCAGGTTTGGATCACTGAAAGTGCAGCTGCAAAGTTGTGTTCTCCAGTTCAAAACACAAGTTGAGCTCTTCATTTACAGCTCACCTCCATGAATAACAGTGGAAGCCCTTAATAGTGCCTCTTGCCATACCCAATATATTTTGTTGGCTGTGCTATTTATTAATATAACAATAGCATATGGCAACCTGGAATCAGAAATAGCAAAACTAATACCAGTGACATTTATTTCCAAATGTGAATACTTAGATTCTGAAACCCTGAATTCATGAATTGGAGTCTGAACAGCTTCTTACCACCAGCTAAATGCCACACATCTTGCCTGGAAACAAGCTGCAAGACTGTCAGACATCTTTGAATTACTTTGCTTTGTGGTTTGTTTCATCTATCACAACCACATTTAATTTTTTATTTTTTTTTTTCAGCTCAAAGTTACAGAAATACTTTTTATGGGACTTTTCCCAAACTCCTACACATTGTAAGCTTTGGGCAAAAATTGCATTTGTTCCATGCTTCTCATAATGGTTACAGAGGGGACTGGATCTACGGTACAGCTAAAAGTTGTAGGATAAGAAATTCTCATCTGAATAGAACTTTTTCCTCTCCCTTAACATTCATTAACTTTCCAAACCACGCCTGATAGTTGCCTGCCTTTTACACTGAGAAACTGTTACAGCTCAGGGTATCAAAAACATTGCTAAGCATTTAAAAGAAATTCTTTATAGGTCCTCTTCCGAAGTTACTCCTCAGGAAATGCTTCAAACCTACCCCAAAACTGTTCAACTCATTTGAAGCTGCTTCACTTGGCTAAACAGCTCTACTAAACTAAGTGCAGACCATACAGGTTTAAAATGGTCTCTTGTCATGTAACTGCTGCTTTAGTGGTTCAAAACAGCCACTGGAAAATAAGTGACCAGCTGTCCAGACGCCAGTAGACACTACAGCAGGGGTCTTACTTTACCAAAATTTGCTTGATATCCCTCAATGGAAATCACTGACAGATATGATGATGTTGTTAACAATTAATCCAGTCACAGGACAAGAGATGCCTATCAGTTACCAAGACTGTCGTTACCAAATTTTTTATCTCGATGCCACGGCAGCAGGAACTTGCTGCTGTTACTTGGCAGCCAGGAAACTACTAAAATACTGAAGTTGTAAGCAACAGGTTTGCTTTTTACTTTAAAAACAACATATGTTTTCCTGACCTGTTCAAAGTAACGAGAAGTTACTTAACTAGTTCAAAGAAACTCCCATTACAAAATACAGGTAATAAATACAGATGTCCCTGTACCTAGCCCTTCACACACAAATACAATACAATTCCACATCATTATTGCAGGAATTAGTTAACTCAAGAGGACGTTTGGGATGAAATAGATGCAGGCTGGTCTAAACTTGAGTCCTTCTAGCGTAGATGATGGATTTTTTTTTCCCTGCACCTGATGAACATCTCAATGCTGGAGTTACACCAGAGACTGCTGGCATTGAGTCAGTTGAACTACTGTTACACACTACTGCAACAAGAATATACCATAACAATCACATCCTCCAAAAGAAGGAATAAGTCTAACCAATTTACAAAACGCAAAATATTTTCCTGTCACATACGTACCTATACTCGGGACAGAACAAATACATTAAAATCCCTACAGCATCCAGAACTTGAAGATATTTCTAGTTTATACTGTTGAAAGCACACATTTTTAGCTAAGAAGGCAAAAGAACGCTCTCCCCAAATAAACAAACAAGAAATTCAAGTAGAATACACTTCCTATGGAGATTCCAACTTAAACAAGATGCAGTCGTGGAAAGCCTATGGTTCATATTGTGTGTGCTAGACTAGATCTTGAGGAAACCTGTTCTTTTCAAGAGTTTATCAAGTTACAAAAGAAGCAGATTTCCTGAACCAAAGTAACTATAACTCTGTTGCTTGCAGCAAAGTCATTTGTAGAGGTGTAACCAATGATTGAAATTGTAACTGCTCACTGACTTCTGCAAGGAGCTATATTCTACGTGGAACAGAGTTGTACTGTATGTGAATATTCCTCATCAGGTAACTCTTCCTCCCAAAAAACTCTATTCTGTTTCATTTACAGGAGGATGTTATTAAGTAAAGTTATGAAATATCACTTGTTCATATCCAGCAAAGCAGATGTTGATTGATCCATGGGGAGTAATCTCATACAGTATTACTGTCACCAAACAGAGACCCCAGACAATTCCTGCACAATACCAAAAGCAGACAGGCTCCTGGGGCTGCCAGCATTTCAGAGCTGATCCTGGCCAACACCAGTGCCATTTGCCAGCTGTGCAGTTAAGGGTCAGGTTGGGCTGTGCTTCAAGAAGGCCAGGCACCTTGGGTATGCTGAAGCACAGGGTACATAACCAAAGAACACATACATTCAGCAGAAAATCAGCTCAGAAAAAAAGCAAACATTGGATCTGCTGCACTACAGGTTACGTCCATTACATACTAGCTACCAACTGCACTAGCAAGAACCTATAGAAGAGTGCATTCAAGAGAGCAATGGGAAAAAGATGACAGTTTCACACCATCATCATCACTTTGCAAAACAGCTGGCAACTACAGAGTTGCAGGGATGCTGGCTACCAGCATAGTTCCTTTCTCCTTACTGATCCATTTGAAGTACAGCAACTGCTTTTCGTTCCTTCTGGAAGATGCAGTACCTAACTGCTACTGGGGGAGCGGGGAGGCATGGTGGTGGTGTTTGCTTTAAAATCAAAAGTACTAGATCTGCACAGTGCTGTAAGTAGTGAAATTGCAGCCTTTCTTCATAACGGCAGAGGTTTAAGGTGCATTGGCACATGAGCAAGGATAAATCACGTTCATCAGTTATTCCACTCAATAAACAGAAGATCTACAGTATTAGCAATGCATGCTTTCCCCTTACACCCCAGTCAACAGCATGTCATGTTTAAAGCTGGCTTTAAAAAATACCCAGACATCTTGGGGAAAAAAAATAATATTGCAACAGAGGGATGTTAACAGTACACTCACTCCTTGCTGAGTTTTTAGCAGCCAGCAGCAACTAATGCATTGTACAGTGGGACTATCTGTTTCTTCCCAATACAACAATCTGGTTGAAAGAAATCTGGGATACCAGGTGTGGACCAAGAGCATCTCCAGCTTACTGTAGGCGGTCTGCTGCACATGTGACAGAGAAAGTAAATCTGGCAGCATCCAGTCCCCAGAGAAAGTATGGCCAGGTGCATTATTCAAAAACTCAAGAGGTCTGATATTTGAACAGATAAGTAATGCAAATAACCTACAGTTCTACCTGAGTAGAAGTTTTACTTGCTGTTCTCCTTATATAACCTTATAACATCCTCCTACAACCCTTTTGACATCACACACAACTCAATAGTGGAAGTGGTGTAAGAACTGGATACCAATTCACTTCCCAATTTGCTCACTGGGGCAAAGAACAATTCCCTAAAATCTTCCAGATTTCCTCAGCACTGTCTGTGGAAAGCCATCACAGATACCAATGCTACTCACCAACTCTTTCACAGAAATGTACTACTGCCATGGGAGAGGGATGCAGGCATACTCATTCTAAGCAAAGACATAGTATAGAAGATACATAGTCAAGTTATCATCTAAAATAATATTTAAGAAAAAGGCTGCATATATTCTCCAAACTTGGAGATGCATTGCATGCACGTTATCTTAACTAAACTGCATCTGTGTAAGTTTTTCTTAACTTTTCTTAAGCAGTCGGCATTTGGAAAAGTTTCTCAGAACACAAATACAAATTTTCCAGTATCTAGACTGTAATTCATTCACAAATGTCTAAAGAATTGTGTTCCCCCCATCCCTGGTTAAAAACCAGATATCAGCATGATGATCTAGTCTGATATCTTGAGTAGTAGAGATCACAGAAGTTTCACCTACCAATTCAAGAAGTCTACAGTTTCTGGTTAATCCAGGACCTGCTATTTAGAAAGGCTTTTCAAGCCCGTTTAAGAAATTCACTTATGGACATCACAAGCCAACTTTTGGTAAATTCCCCAATTTTAACTATCTTTTAAGATCTAGCATGTAGAAGCCGAAAGTATGCTAAAAGTAACTACTAGATGCAATGTCTATCTGTCTTTGCTTTCTAGAACTACCTAACTTCAGCTTTCACATCTTCCTTCCTTTGAGCTATGAGACTTACCACAACACTTCCTATCCTTCTTTCAGGTAAACTATGCTTCTTTATTCTCAGCACTAATAATTTTACTGCAATCATTATGTAAGGTTATTTTGTTGTTGTTGTTGTTGGTTTTGTTGTTATTGTTGTTTGGTTTTGTTTTTATTATGAACACAGAGACAATCTTTCCTGTGTATCATGCTATGCTGGCAACCATTCTGAACAGTTGGCACAAGGAGGAGGCATGATATTCTAGCTCTGGTCTTCACTAGTGACATATACAACTGCAGCACCACTTCCTTAGCATTTTCCTGCAAACAAGGAGCCATTTCTGAGAGTCCTGGAAGCTCACAATCAGTGAACCACCACAAACCTCAACATCTTTCAGGCCCACCCTTTCTAAGGTACGCACACATTAACAGCAGTGAGCAACTACAGTCTGAAGAACTTTCTAGTGTTTTCTGTAATTATACTCTAGCTGAAGCTAGCTATTCAAGACTGAAATCCCCAAAAGGTCACTATGAAAAGTTAGCACATAAAGATTCCTTCTGAGTAGATAATCTCACTTACTGCTTCATATTGCATAAGTTATTTTCAGGCTAACAGTTTCTTTTATATTACATTTCATAAGTTTAACTGTCAAACATGGGGATTAGAAATCTTCAAAAGTATATTTGGAACAACTAAAAATATATTTTGGAAAAAAATAAGACATTTGCTAAGGACTTCTTGAAATTTACACTAACATAAAAGGATCAGAAAAGAACATTGCATAGACCATTTTCACTCAAACATCACTTTTTCAGACTATTGAAGGAATGAGGTGACTTTTAAATGGATTTTCTTGTATAACTTTAAGAGATTTTTATTTCAACAGAAATAGATTAATATAATGTTTAGTACATTAAATTAAACTAGGTCTTTTCAGTGGCAACTTGGAGAAATTAACGTAAAACTTCTAATACAGTTGTGCAGAGAGACTTAGCTCCCCTGTAATTTTAAATCATCTGACAATTCTCAAGGAAAAGCCAAGACAGAAGAAACAGATACAAACCGCGGTTTCAAAGTAGACAGATACTACTCTGATACAGTTAGGAGAAGGAAGAGAAGGAAGCATGAATTTATCTGCTTACAACACAGTGAAAAAGCCCAGCAGGAAGTTTGAGAGAGGAGTTACCTGCTAGTCTCCTCCCAAGAAATCTACACCTGAAGGGATGGTTCAAACAACCCCATCACTTGACCTCAGAATCTGAGGTTTTACAAGAGACAGTTACAAGCTGAATTCCTACAGGACACCTACCGTGTATTTCACCAGTCCACTAATTTATTGCAATGGTGCAAACCTACTCCTGTTCTAAGCTAAGTCTCTTCATCTCCATAAATGAAGTCAAAAAGACTGTAAAAAAACACTGTACAGTATGAACATTAAAAGATGGAGGAATTTCAGCTAGAGCTTTGCATAATGTGGGAGACTTAACTAAAGCCATCTATTTGTTTAAGCACCATTCTTCAGGATCTTGTCTGTGTGTCCCCCCCTCCAGTCTCTTCACTAATTAAGTATAGAATGCATCCTGTGGCTACTGAGCACTCTCAATATTGAGGACATAGCAAAATCCAAGCTGTCTGCCTATTGAGCGAGATGCTTCTCTGGCTATGAAGAAATCTTTAAAAAGGAAGTACTAATATAATAGGAAGAAAGAATAAGGGAGTAAGAAAAGACACTTTTGTGTCTAAATTGCTCAGTTACACAATTGACTCTTCCTTGATCTGAAACAACTCACAATTACTCTAAACACATTGAACTCAAGGCCATTGCACTTAAAAATTCACTCCTATTAAAAAAAAAACACAACACAAACGTAGCTCTTCATAGTGACATCTCACACTTTAAAGCAGCTTTTCCCATTACCAAACCTCCCTGCTTCAATGCCCCACACATCAGTTTCACTTGTGATCACCAATTCAGTACAAAAGCACTATTTAACTAATCAACAGAAATTAACATTTTAAGTCAAAAGCTAGTTGTGACCAACTCTGATAGCACAGGCAACTGAATAAGAGAAAACAGAACAATTTCACTGCTGTTTCCTAACAAGACTTCAAGATAGCATACTGATTGCAAGAAGTTCATTCATTTCCCATTATGAGATAGAAGAAACCTCACTTGAGTCATGATGGGTCCCAGCTACAGCTCATCACCAAGATGTTCTGAAGGGAGCTGCACAGGGCAAGGGGAAGACAGGATGCCCACTTCCCAGCTGAACTGAGATACCAGTCTGAGTCCCAGAGAACTGAAAGATACTTAAAATCAAACTGTTAGAGTAAGTATTGAGACAGGTGTCATCTTCAAGATGCAACGTTTAGCTTAGCTTTTAGCTTTTTAGAATTTCAACCATGATTACAATTTTCAAAAGAAAGTAACACAGGAGAAAACTCACAAGAGGAGTTTTAATAGCAAAAGGAACACCAAACTGTTTTTCCACTGTTAGAGATAAAAACAGCATTAGGGTGAGATACAGCTCAGAAGTAACAAAACCTAGATCTAGGAATTTATACATCAAACTAGCTGCCTAAGTTCCTACTACAGTCAGTGGTATCTAAAGAACTATTCTGCTCCTCCTAAAGCAGATACCCACATTCAGTGAGCTGAACAGCTCTTCAGGTCCACTGACTAGGTCTCTGCAGACTATAATGGGAGCGCAGGCAATGAGGTCACACCCTGGCATCTAAATTTAGGTGCTCTAGTCTGTGAGCCAACCCTACAGTTTATACAGCCAAAGTACACAGGCATGCTGATAGGCCAAACATACACATGCTGTACGCAACTGCCCAGAGAACAGTCCTTTCCAAAACCCTTTTCCGAAAAAGGACTCTCATGAGAAAATGTGAGTCAGTATAATAAGAAAGCCTGCTAATAGAGCACAAGTTGAATTCTTGAACTACGTTCCATACAAGTTTTAGTCTGCATGAAAAGCAAATGGTTTCTCGATATACATAAGGAGGGGGAACTTCTGCCCTACAAAAGTTGTCTTCAAAAATAGCAACACATCTGAATGATTTCCAGCACACAACTGGTCAGAGAAAATATCCCTCATTCATGAACTGTGTGAGCAGGGAAGGGCTGACAAGGATTTCTCTTTTTAATAAGTAAGCATTATAGTTGTGTCGCATTTTTCACCAGCTGCTATATACATCACACTGGACTTGCAAACTAGAAAACTAAATAAACAAAGGTTGAGTGAAAGAAGATAATCTAAAAAAAAGAAAAAAAACCAAAAAAAACCACAACCCTACACCACAGAAGCCAGAATTTGAGTTAGGGTACACTCAGACACTACAATGTGACAACAAAGTAGCACTTCCCTGTAGTGCTGTAAATTGACCACTTGTTCTTAATCTGTCCCAATTGTCAGAAAAAATAAATACAGAAGATAATCTCTGCATCCTACACCTTCCATAAATCCACTTGTTGACAGAGCCAAGGACCGCATCAACTGCTTGCCCATAGAATAACGCTGGGACCACGTGTTCGACAATTATGCAAGCTAACATCCTTCTCTCTCTCAGTCCCTCAGTAACACACAGTCGCAGAAAAGGACAGAAGAGTAAAAACATGGGCTACATTCTTGACCCTTGAGGTACCAACAGTTGGCCTGCTGAGGCATTCATCTGCATCCAGATTTCTTGATGACCAGGATTCTCCAGGGTAGAGGATGACTGTCTAGACACTTCTGTCTACAATTCATTAGTTCTTCCTTCTCCGGGTTGCCTGCCAGCTTGACCAGGAATAATTTTCAGTCAAAGACCAGGATGTAAATGCATAGATTCAAGCAGCAGTTAGAGAGATCGGAATGAAATATTGCTGTAAATAACATGACATTGATTCTGTACTATTCTGTCTTCTTGAAGCCTCACAAAAGCTGCCATTTCTACACTTTTACTAAGATTCCATCATGACCACCAGAGCTAACGCTTTCCCTAAACCTTTGCTTAATGGAATTTTACTTCCTTCATCTAATACTTTGTCAAATCATTCCCAGTAGCAACCTTTCTGTTATTTGCCTGAGCATATAAATTTGTAATTATTTTGATTGCCCTGTATTCCCTCTTAGCTGCCGGGATGGGATTGGCTCCAAGAAAAAAAAAAAAAACACCAAACCAACTAACAAATAAAAACCACAGAAAACAATTCCACAATACCAGCAGTGCACAGCTGTCAGCTCGTTTAAGTCTTTAGTAGCTGCTACTTAAATAGGATCAAAGTCATTTTTAAATGAACAGGTGAGGTAACTTCTAGATTTCCTTTTGGAATCAAATATTCTACAACATAACCAAATGATAACATTCAGTTAAAACCCAAAGTTAAGAACAAAAACCTTGGGGCTGTCAGCAGCCAAGCCATGCTAAAGAGCTCAACTTCACCATCCCCAGACGGAGGGAAACCTGGGCCAAAAGCACTTTCACATTTTAAGATGAGGCCGTTTGCAGGTTCAACACACACTCTTTGAGAGCTCAAAACTGTAGCAGGGCACAGTGGCTTACTGCAAATGTAGATTTCAGTACAGTTTGAAGGAACGCTTTACACTGGTGGGCTCCAGGCCTCAGAAGGCACGTTTTCCAAATTAGCAAGAAGGTTCCACAGTGTGGCAAGTTGCAGGGGCTGATGACCTGAAGGACCCCCACGTGGCCAGCTTCTGGTCAGCTCTTCTGCCAGGAACTGTGGCTTTGAATGCACTTCTGCCCATGTCTTTATGGTCTAAACTATTCCAAATTAGACAGCCTTTAAGGCACACTAGAGTTCATTTATTCCTTCATGCACTCATGTTTAGCACACTACAAGAAATGTAAGATCAGACATGTTAAGTTTACATTCCCGAATTGTCAACTGTTGGTATTACTGAAGTATATAGCTCCCTCTTTAAACTGAACTGCATTTGTGATCAACTGTGAAATTAGATCAGCAGCACACAGCTGGACGGTTTTGCTGTTTCTGTGATGGATTTTTAGCATTGTATAAGTTCTAAAAACAAGAGCGCTGTTGCCTCCTTAATATTCGTATCACTTAAAAGGAATGCTGTTTAATAGAAGGTTTGACTGGCTGTTCCCTGCTCTGACACTAATTTACTCCCTTGCTTCATCTCTCCACTGCATGTCTTCCTACGTGAAGCTGGCAGAAGGAGAACAGTTATTTTGACCTTCTTGGAAGGCCCTAAGAGCAACTAGGGATGTACTACTTTGCAACCAGGCATGAAACAGCAGGTTTGTTTCCTTCAGCATTGCTCCTCGAGTTCAGCATTTTCCCTTCACAGCTGGTACAGCTGCTTCTCCAAATCCCACCTTCACACCACCAGAAGTCAAAAAAAAACAAACCAAGGGAACACAGCAGATTGGGCAGCCAATAGGCTAGCCATGGGAGCACTAGTTGCTAGAAAACCTCCCTTAACATCTCAAGACTGAAACAGTCTTGAAAAGGAGAACATAAAGAAAAGAGAAACTCTTACACAGCATGTAGTTTCATAGCCTGACAGAAGAGGAGGGAGGCAGAAAGAAGAGAAGCTGGCATTCTATAACAGTGTAAGTGGCATTTTAAGAATGGGAGGTTTGATTTACCAATTAAAAAAACTTGATACTGCAAAAGTGAACATTTGAATGTTGCCTTTTAGTTCTGATTAATACAAGCAAAGGATTTTCTGGTATTATTTACAAGTACCCAAGATTAGTAGATGACAGCTCATAAATAGCTCTGAAAAACATGTATCAGTTTCACTCAACTATGGTGGAATTGTTCAGAGTTTCACTATAATGTGAAACTAAACATTGTGGTGTATATTTGTAGGTGGATATTCTAGATAAAACTTACAAGTTTACAGCCTACAACAGTAAGGGAGTTTTAAGATGGAAGTTCTTGCTGTCATTAATGTTATACAATTAAACTAAGCATGCAACAAAGACACCATGGTCAGATACATAGGCTTCTGGACGCAGGTTGGTGACACTCAAGTATGTAAGTGCAACATCCAAAGAAGTAAAGTATGGCAGGTTGCAATGGGAAGGGGAAGGGTGTACAATCAGGGGGAACCCACAAAAAAAAGCACACCATGCTGCTCAGCCTGTCTGAGATGATGAGCAAGATTATCTTGGCAGTGTTGAACAAAGACACTAAACTCATTCCTTAAAGCAGCAAAAGATGATGATGACAGTAGGTTCTCCGTTCCACAGAACTACTCTCCTAGAGCAGTTACTGGTAGCAGTAAGCAGACTGGAGGCTGAAAACGTCTCTCTCCAACACGCAAAACTTGAAAGGATGTAGCTAACAAGGAATGAAAGCCATTACTGAAACCCTATCAGACTGCTTCCTAACCCCAAATACCTCCTCTGCCCTCCTGCCAGTGGCTACTGCCCCCACAGCACAGAGAGCTAACATGGGCATGGGTCCAGACCTTTGCTACTTCATTTTAAAATTACTCCGCAGGGCTGGAGCCTGTTAGTTCCAGCTCGTGTGCTGGGCTGTGACCTGTGAGGCGGAGGACTCCTTCAGTTGCTTTTGCAATGGAAGCAGGAGCCTGCTCTGGGTGTTGATGTCCAGCAGAGGAGCGGAGCAGCTGCTCCTCTTCAGCCAGCCCAGCTCGCCTGGGGCCGGCAACAGCAGCAGAGCCCTGCTCTCCCCAGAGCACTTGTTCTCCTCTCTTCCAAGGTGGACTGATATAACTCAATTCTCCTTTAAAAAAAAAACTGAAACAAAACAAACAAACAAAAAAAACCCCACAAACGAAAAAACTCCCTAAAACACCCCAAAAACCCCACAAAACCAAACCAAACCCCAAAACCATCCAGCTCATCAGCAAGTCTTTGTGTGAATGTGTTTTAAATCTGAAAATTGGGTCCTGAGTGAAGCATATTTGTTTTCAAGTAGAATGAGCAGGTTTTTAAGCACTTATTCACTAAGTTATGAAAAGAGAAAGTAAACAGTGAAATGCGTGGAAGAAGCAGAAGGGAACTGCAGATTTAACACAGAGAACATCAAGTTTCATAGTTTAGTATAAAAAAATAAAAAAGCACACTCATGCTTTCAGAATTACTCTTATCAGGTTTAGTTAAAAAAAAGAGAACTCCTTGTTGCTTAATGTTGCTTTTAATCTCTGAGGGTAATGAGAGTAAGTTATTTCCTAGTTTGGAAGCCCGTAAAAACCAACAAAACCCCCTCTTTACTTAAAAATAAATTTTGCAAAATTTGCCTGAAAAGTAAACAGAAAAAACCCAAACAAGCGCACACATAAGATGGAAAATACTGGCCAAAGTGTCAGATTAGGAAGTGCTCACCCCACGAGGTGCGGGGAGTTCAGAGAGACGTGTTAAGCTGTTTCAGCCAAAGCCTCAGAAGGTGCAGGGTAAATCTACACAAGCTGAAAACCCACAAGTCAGAGAGAAATTTCCCACAAGGCTCATGTGAAAGACTGCCTCCTTATACTCAAGTCTTTGAATAGTGCTTTTCTTCTGAAACAAAGTGTATGAGGTACAGCGAACAAACTGTAAAGGTAACTAGGCCTTTTGTCATATAGTTCCTCCACCCACTTGTACTTTACCGCACAATAGCTCGTTTGCAGATTCAGACCACTCCAGCTCCACACAGAAACAATCCTGTATTGTGAAGTGAATCTACCACAGGAGTAAAATCTAAAAATACTGCAAAAAGTCTATAACAATCATTTAGTACAACTCTACGGTTCTTCCCTTAGAGACAAAGGCTTTCCCAATTTGAATGGGTAATAACAGACTTAGTCACTCCTTACTTGAGTGTGACTAATAGCCTGCAAAAGCAAAAAATACATATGTACTGTACAGTATATGAAGCTGTTAATCTCCTAAAACAAAAAGATGGTTTGCACTGAAGCAAAAGTAGTTGTAGTATAAAAATCCATATTATTTCCCTTTTCATCTCCACCGGGGAGAACAAAGCACAGACCCACTTCTGCATGTGCCACCCAAGACAAGCTATACGTGTTTGTTTACATCATTGGATAGGTGCAGCAGCTACAAAATAGCTATGGGTAGAACAAATAGCAGACCACATGGATCAACCAGCAGTCTGCCTAGTCAGCTGTACACTAATGCAAGTAAATCATGGGAGACCAGTCAGTTTGTTGGGAAAGTCTGGAAGAAAAGACGGATAGCCTACCTACACTCTACTTGCACTTTCACCTCATAGAGAATAGTTACTCCATCCCCCACAAGCCACTATAATAGAATAAAGATAAACGCAGGGATTATGCCAAGTTGACCCCAGGCTTTGTTCTTTCCCTCCAAGCACATTCAGTGAAAAGGTCTAAACACACATCTGATTTGACAAGCATTCAGATTCACAAAGAACGTGGTGAAAGTGAAATCATACTTGGGGCATTCATGGGTCCCTATGTCAAAGGTCATTCTGCAGTGTTTCAGCTGCTGCTTGCTAGGATTTAAAATGAGCTAGTTTAAACCCCCATCGCCATAGACACCAGCATATAGTTTGTGCCAGCCAAGAATATTTCATATCATGTTTAGCAAAATTTAGCTCAGAGATAACACAATTTCAGGACAAACATTTAATCCTTGCAACTGGCACTGTCTCATCTAGAAGATAAATAATTTTCCTTTTTAGCCAGATTCTTGATGTCAACTCACATAATTCACCTGCAGAATATTGAATTATTATTAGAAAGAAGGTCTGAACAAAGCATTCATATGCCTTCCCCCTTTAAAAAAAGAAAAAAAGACATTTTTTCTACCTAACTAAAGGTTGATTAGTTGATTCAAGCAGAAAAAGAAGTCACATTTAAATCACTTCGCTAAACCAGAGAGCTCAAAAAGTTTATTTAAAATAACTTTTCATTCATTTTCTCAGTTTATCAAATATTATTCAAGTCTTCCAACCTTCATCAAGCATGTTTAAAGAAGATGCATTAGAAACTAACTTGAAACAGTAGCAGGCTGGGCAGCTTTAGGGCTACGAAAAGTGGGGTAGCAGTAACTGAAAACCTGCTGAGAAATAACAACAGCACAGGAAAACAAATGTATTCTTCTAAAGCCTTTGTGAAGCTCGCTTTCAGCTACAGGCAGCACAGTGGTAAGCCCAGCTGTCGATTCAGCAAGCTGCAAGACTGTCACTCCAAAACAGGTCACAGTTCAGCAAACAAGTTGTTATTTGTTTTTACTGCAGATGAAGAGGTCTACTCGCTAAAACATAGCATTTCTGAGGCAATGTTTTCCTAGAACAATTATATGCCTTTATGTATTACATATAAGACAGTGTGTTGCCACCAGTAGACATTAGTAGATTTCTTCACTGGAGAAAATCTCCCTCACTGTATTACAGGAGGTGGTTTCACAAAAGGATGCTGGTTTGCCATAGCTGGCAAGCAGATGTGCTTCTGTCACTTTGTTAGCAACCCAGACTTCCCCGAAGTTGAATGGTAGCACATCCAAATCTCCTACAACTACCCCTAGCTCCTATGCTGAGGCATTATGAATGCATTCACCAAAAAGCAGCCTCTACTCCTTGGAGTTTCCAAAGGCATACAATTTGGTAACGATTGACATAGGACCCACAAGTGACTGCTTCTCAGGGAAGGAGTGAGACAGTCTGTGTTCAGTGGGACATGCGCCATTAGCCGACAGGAATTAGTTTCATTACATGCTCTCATCTCATACGCTGAGGCATCAATTCAAATAACCTTTGGGCAGGACACAGCCTTCATCCTTTTGACAAATGGGAAAAAAAAACCCAAACTCTCAAGGAAGCACAAAATGTGCTTGTTCTTTTTGGCTAAGGAAATAGGCCCTCTCAAAACTCCAGATGCCCCATATGACTTCTTCATCTGCACCCTTCCCCCATGAATAACTAAGAATCCAATTTAAATAGAAAATTGACATAATCTCAAAGAATGAATATTTTTTTCCAGAGCCCTCATGCCTAAATGGAAACCCATGTGTAACAGGCTTTCCGTGAGTGTCTTGCTTGCAGAAATGGAGAAAAACATCAAAAATAAGGACACACTTCTAAAGTGTTTGGGACAGAAGAGATGACTAAAAACCCCTTGTTCTACCTCACGTGATACTCTGAGGATGACAACACAGACATCACAAGGCAAGGCAGGCCTCACTTCTCTCCAGATCCCTTCTGTCCCCCAGTGGGAACAAAGCACATCGCTTTCCTAACGACTGGCAGGTCCCGTTCAGGATAGAATGGAAATCCCTCCCACTCTATCATGCTGCCTAAGCAAACAGATTTGTCATGTTGTGCAGTTGCTTACTAGTTTTAGAATATTCTGAGTTTTGTAGATGGCTCTGATGCCTATCAGATAGTTTAGGAATCTGTGATGCACAGAGGAATAAGATTCAGTTAAAAAAACAACCCAAACCCCACACAACGTCAGAGGTATTGTATCATCAATAGCATGCAAGCCAGTAATACCAATATGCTTTTGGCTGTGTCATTTTCCAGAACACCCTTACAAATCAAAAGGAAATCTAAGGGCAAGCACATGTGAATGAATCTGAAAGAGTCTGAACACATGCTTCCTCCAAAAACAGAGCTTGACATTCCTTGTCCTCATATGCTACAGGCTGATCTGCTGAGGATTACATTTCAGTCTTTGCAAGTTACCCAAATTAAAGAGTTCCCAATTGTAACAGTGTCCACTGAAGTACTCTGCAATAGCCACACTGGTTTTGCAGAATTGCATGAATTGCTCCAAGAAATCAAAACCACCTATTATTACAGCAGAGATAATCATAAGCCTTATTTAAGCTCAAAAACATTGATTTGGCTTTTTTGGTAGTGTTTTTTTCCCCTTCTCCAAAATAGTCTTGCTTGGAAGAGAAGGAGGGGAAAGAAAGGAGATGAAAATACACTGTAGCTCTGCATATCTTAAAATCTTCACGTTTTTGGACAGCTAGATGAGACAGCATGACAGAGTTCACTACCTCATCCAGGAGGGAGAGCAACGTTGTACCGACACCTTTAGTTTCTCATAAGAACTACTCAATTCTAGTATAAGGAAAAAACACAAGGCTTTTTAACATTTGTCTCTGAAGCACACCTAAGAGACTCTTCTTTCTATTCACAGAAAAGAAATCCCACAAAACTGGAGTCACCAGGATATGGCCTACAACACATATAAAAGATGTCAACCAACATTATCTCAGTCAGATAACAAGCACACACTCTTAATTCCTCTACTGCACAAACACACTTCTGTTCTACCTATGGAAAACAGCAGACAAATAAGACTGAGGTAACTACATGGCTCTGGGCTGAACTAGGAAGCAACAGCAAACCACTATAAAACCTTATCTTCCAGGCATCTCATTTTGTGTCGAGTATCGCATCTTTGTACATGGCCTTCTGTAATTTCATAGTTTATACATTAGATACTTTACAGAGGAGACATTAAGATCTTGCCTCCTCCTCACTGCAATTAGCAAATAAAAGACAATTTGTCCACAGGAAGTTTTAAAATACATTGTACTCTGAGTTAAATCTAGTGATAAATATTCTGAATTGGTTACCTTTTAAACCTGAAAATATGGATTTCCAGGTTTCATATTTCTCCCCCATGCCACCTCAGGCACTTCATAGCTCTGTGGCTACTGGTCATAATTACTGTGTCCTAAACTCAAGATTCCAGCTTTGCTGCACTAGTAGTTGCCAACAAGAAACGACAAAGGAATCAACCCAAAAGCTGTTAAAATTGAAAGATAATCCTGTTTATTAGTATTAAGACTTATTTTGCTAATGTATTTTTTAAATACAGAACCTCAACCACACTAGTTAACTAAATGTTTATTTACAAACTAGCAGGTACAAGACCCAGTTAAAGTTCTCAAAAATTCCTGGTTGCAGTGAATTTTTCCAGAAGGAACATTTGGAAATGGTCTATAGCTTGGTCAGACAGATGGACATACCATATCACTTGCCACTCATTAAGAGCAATCAGGCAAAAAAAAAAAGGAACAGTAAGTTTTCCCCCTTTCTCATGGTATACCCCATCACAAGACTTCTTTTATGAATGTCTGAAATAATTTAGCACAGATCCTTTCATACCTGCAAACCTTCCTCACACGCAGTATTTGAACCAGCTACTCCGCTGTTGTAGCCTAGATACCACAGAAAGCAGACAGTTTTACTTGCTGTTAAAAGAATAACTTTTCTCTATTACCTAAATACCTTTAAGATAACAAAACCTGTATCTTCTATATTTCCTTCTGGTTAAGTGAAACCAAGCTTTCAACTGTTTACCACTCTGTCTTTGGTATTCTACAACTTCCCAAATCTGTCCTGAAAGCCAGCCGTGGCACAACGCTGCAGCCATGTCAGACCAGGTCAGTCCAAGGCAGGAATACCTTTCTCAGTACGAGGTACCATTATAAAAATCACATAAAAGACGAGAATAGTTCTAGATTTTTTATTCATATTCATAAATGCAACTCCCCTAAGCTGCATTAATGTGCAACATACTGCTTTCAGTAGTGCCAATTAAATCACAGATGTTGAAAGATTTGTAAAATATGTAGCTACCTCTTTCCCCCATAAGAGAGTTCACTTTCTTATTTTTACTCAAATGTCTTTGCATTACCTACCAGTGACTACCTCCCTTTCCACCTGTGACTACAGAAACTAGTGGCTTCCTACTGTAAACCACAGCAATCACATGGGGCAAGGAAAGAGGAGAGGAGAAAAACCCCACAGATCCTCTCTTAATAAATCAGCCTGGAATGCATTTTAGTTGTCACCATCTACAGACTACCCACTGTTAGAGATAGTTAACTAAGCTTTTGTTTTATCACCAGCTTCCTTCATAAGCAGCTACAGTCTTCAGCGCCATAAGAAGCTCATATGATCATAAAAACAATTCTGAACTGCAAAATAAAAATGTATGTAAAGTGAATTAACACTGCTGTCAAGGGAGCAGCATGTGTGGTATAATCGGTCTCAAAATTGCTCTCAGATGTTTCCTTTCTCTTTGCAGGGGGGAGTGGACTTTATTGAGGGAGAGGAATGGAGAGAAAGAAGTATACATGAAGTACACATTTTGCGGAAGGGTCTTCCCTTAAGGAAAA
>NW_009637322.1:0-11915 GCF_000690535.1 Cariama cristata | reverse complement strand
TACAAGAGACTGGGAAAGAGGTGGTGTGTGAAGTGCAGCAAAAAGGGGTTCTTCAAGGGACATAGTCCATATAAGAGATGGAATATATGTCCAGAACAACCACAACGAGACCTAGCAGCAGCTGATAGAATGAGAAAAATAAGACAAAGGTTACTCAAACAGTATTCCTATTTTATTTATTACAGGTAGAAATCTGTACATTTTGCTGCTAAAGCATAGATTTCCGGAGTCCACTTAGGTTGTATCCACAGTGACATAATGAACAGACTCCAACAAGTGAGACAAACTAAACCAAGTATCAGTTAAGAGGTTTCTTTAAAATTAAGCATTTTAGGACAAGTTTTGCATGTTTTAACAATTCCTCCATAATCTATATACCAAATTGTTTTTATGCTAACTTCCCAGTTAGTTTGGAAGCCCATGTTTATCAGGAGCCGTCTTCATTTCCCAAGCAGATTCAATCCAGGAAGATTCTCCATTTAGCGTAAACGAAAGTAGCACACCTTATTTTTTGGGAGAAAGCACCTTTTAGAGCTTGCATACCATAAAACAGTCTTCTTGAAAGCCGTAACTAGAAGTTAGGAGGGCAAGAGCAGCCATTACTGCTTACAGACACAGGAAACTATAGACAACTGAGAGGCTTTTTAAACACCAGATTCTTACAGTTTGTAAGTATAGTTGTCAAAAACCTCAATAAGATTCCAAGTTATTTTTCCTACTACTGTGCTTCTGCAAACAGACTTGTGCCTCTGCATGATCCAACTCACTACAGCTTTATATTTTACATCCTTCTCCAACATCTGGACTCTCTCTGTCTCAGTCAGCCATGTTTCTGGCCCAATTTCCTTCAAATCTGTATTAGCACATCTTCCAAAAGACTTAATAAACCCAACACCCTTCTGCAGGGCAGATTATGTAATCCTGTAACTAATCAAAACACTAGAAATAAAAAATGGAAAAGAAAAAAAAAATACACCTGCATGGTGAAAATGAAACTGAGCCATCATGCTATTACTCTCTTCCTTCCCCCACACATATAAAGCAATCAGGAATAGCAAGCTGTACATCATCCATTTAGCTCATCGGTTTTTTACTGCTAGAAGGATCTTCAGCACTACTCTGTAAAGCACCTAGGAATACTTCTGACAGTTGAAAAAAATTAAGTTTATTTTACACCCATTAACATGATCATAAACCAAAGGCTACTCTCTCCATCTCCCCAATACAGATATCCTCCATGGCAGGCTTGTCATTTTTTGCTTTATAATGGAGTCATTTTATTGTATGCAAGAAGCCTCAGGCATTTTGTACAGCCCATTACTCTTTGCTGCCCACATTCAGATGGCTAATCTGCTATCAGCCAGAAGCTTGACAGACAAAAGGAAAAGGCAGGAAAACACCACACACGGTTGCGCATGCTCACACACATTTCAACTACAAAGTGTTTCCACAGCAGACCCAAGAACCAAGACACGCACTTGATTGCAGTCCTACTTAATGCTTCTGTGGTTGAAGGAAGATGTACAAGTTCTTTAAAGGTAGGTAGGCTGGGGAGATATTTTAAAAAAAAAAAAAAAAAAAGAAGCTTAATTAGGATGCCTATGAAGATACATTAAGGCACAAACCTGGAATGCTTTACTCAGTAAATGAGCATCCTGGAATTTGAAAAGTCAAACATCTTTCCATTCTGAGGATTTGCTACATAAGACCTTCAAAATGTTTAAAAAATATTGGCAAAAGTTATAAAGATTAAATAAGTGCTAAATATAAGCAATTGTAAACTATTAGAACAAGACATTTGGCAAGTCTTCAATTTCAGCATTTCTCTTTGCTTATCTGCTCAGAAAAGATTTGTTCAAAAAAGTTGTATATTCTTTCGTATATCCCAAACTATTGTGACACCATACATATGCAAAACCAAATGCAGTGAAATGATTTGCATATCATACTGCATAACAAGGGACTTTAAATATTTTTTTTTTTAAGAGGTTGGAGTAATTAAGTGATGAAGGCTTGCAACTTAATACCAAAATAAATAAAATGCCCATATTTGTTGGAGGTCTTCACTACCTTACTTATTTTGTTTCTGAAGGAAAGCATCTCAGCAGAGTCACAAGCAGTACTGGAAAAAAATATTTATAAGCATGAGATCTACAGGCAACAGTTTGCATCAAAGACCTTGTAAGAATTTTCTGTCCAGATAATAAACCTCTGTTGTGTGTCATGATTTTTATTCAACTAAATCTATTTGTATCCTTTGCAGCTGGAAAGCTAAAATTGTCCCTCTTGTGTGAACTGGTTTAGCTCACAGAAACAGAAAGTCTGCCGCTAGTTTTAGTCATGATGAGGTACAAACCTGGCTCATCCTTTTAAGAAGTCCCTCTCCATCATGCAACTACCACATCAGCAATGCAGGCTGATCCCTGAAGGCACGATTAATCGCGTGGTGAAATACAGAGAACTATGGCATGTTATACTGCATTATGTGTCACTGGAACTATTTCCCCTTTTCCTGTGCTACAACTACCAATTCAATTTTGCTTCTCATTTCTGTTTAAGTTATTATTCCACTTTTGTGGAGACAGAGTTTCCCAGCATTTTGATTGTAATATAGAACTGATTCTATCTTACTTCTACTACTTGTTCTAAGATATATTTAGGGTTTCAGGAGTACAGTATGCCAGTCAATTTAAAATCTGGAAAAAATACAAGGTAAGCCTTACCATGAACAGAAGTTGTCAGAATAGTCTTTTCCATAGAATTAGTCTCTGTGGTTTTAGTATCATTACAACACTGTTGTTTGTTTGTAGTTTACTGTTTGTTACTACAGGGAGCATTCAAGCCAGTCTAATAGATTAAATTAAATTATTGGATATAATAACCATACATATGTATGCCTACAAAACAAATTCCTATTATAAATGAAAAATCACTCTCAGCACCCAGTAGCTAGAATGTATCAAAATAGGTTTTCATAACAAGTCAGCCAACAATGTGCTCCTATGTAAAGTTTAAAGTTAGCAAGAAGAGTGTTTTCTTGTTGCCTTTGAGTCACAGAAGTTCTGCAATTGCCAGTGAGTCTTGTCCTGCAGGTTGAGTACCTCTCACCTTCTGTGGTCACCCACAGCACCTCCTCAACAGCAGCACCATCCCTGGCAGTACTCTGCAACCTTATCTTTCTCTCCCACATGTACAAGGTAAGAGGGGGGGAAAAAATTACTACATTTGCATATGTAATTATGGTGTAGCTCAGCAGTGACCAAAAAATTACTGGAAGTTGAGAACAGATATGCCCAATGACCACACCTTAGTTTTTCAAACGAAAATGCTTTGCAAGGAAGGGGAAGGGAGAGCAGCAGGGAAGGAAGCCAGTCATTACAGCTCCAAATCTGCTTCAAAGTCCTTATTCATCACCTCATGCTCTTTGTGGGGCCAACTGTACCTAGGTCCTTCCTGTGAACAATAACATAAGAATGAATCCAGTAGTATGTGACTAGTTCTGTTCCGCTTAAATTTACCAAATAGCTGTATCAGGAATACTAGGGAAAAAAGGAAAGGCTATGGAAAGACATAAAACAGGATGGAAGACTAAACAGGTTACAGATTCTGAACAATACCTCCTTTTTCAGTCTACAACCTCACATGACTTACAGTAGATAGCATACAGGAACTTCAGAGAAAGAATAAAATGGACTAGAAGGTGGGAAGAAGGAAAATCTGATGCGTACCTGAAAGGACACAAGACAGAAATTCCCCAAGGCATTGAGAAAAACTGTTTAAAAACAAGTGTATTTAAGAAAAAGGGACAACTCATCTCCCTTATGTTTTTGGGCATTAAGAAAAATTATGTTACATTGGGGGAGGGTGAAGTTGTTAAGAAAACAAACAAAAAATCCAATCTGCTTCTTTAGGTCAAATCTACCACTTTAGCAAAAATCAACCTAATCCCTTGAATTAAGGTCTGATTTTTCTGTTTTTTAGTTTGGACTTTTTCAGATGGAATAGATTTCCCCAGGCCTTCTTCAATCATGCCACATTCGTGATGTTTTGTAATTTCATTTTGCTATCTCCCATATACACTCTGTGGACAGATGTCTCTACAAAATGGAACAGAAAACTGCCCTCAGTATCCATCAGTTGTCTGTCAGACAGAATTTGAAAAGGGATGTTTGCTGAAATAATGAAAACATTTCATATCACAGTAACCAAAGGTGTTCCCTAGCATCACTGGCCCAAGTAGCGTTTGATCCTAACGAGGACAGGCACACTAGTTCATAGGTAAAAATACTCTCTCTATCACATCAGACTCTCTTAACCCCTTTATTTCAAGTGTTATCTATGAAAGTCACTCTCAGGATCACGGTGAAAAGCCACGTTTATATTCCATTTATCTCCAGCGCTCTTGCCAGCTCTTCCAATGTTCCTGATCTAATGCTTGACTTCTGAGAAGCTGAAAAACAGAAGAGCTTGCAGAAAGACAGAGGATATCTGCATTAAATCCAAAAGCAAAAGTACATAATATTATGTCATTAGATAGTTAAGAAAGTTGTTTCTTTTCCTTCTAATATACTCCAACATCATATGGGGTTCTCAGTGTTTAAAGAAGTAATTTCACATGTCCTTTCACTCAAGAAGGACTGCTACTCATACTCACAGATCCTAGTTGGATAGGATGGAATGTCACCTCAGCACAGGACAGAATTTCTCTTTTTTACTCTCTCTCCTCAGTCATAATTGAGCCCCCTAACACATCCAGAAGAATAAATTCATCATTAGACACATTTATTTGCTTTACATAGTTCTCCAAACCCAGGATAGATGGAACACATTGAAGGCAGAGCAATGAAAGAGATGCTACCAAACAGAAAGCAAACATTTGTAAGGGAAGCAACAAAGGATGCCAGTTTTCAGGTTTTAACCTTTGGGTGACAGCAGTTGTTAACCAAACTGCTTTGCAACAACAGGGGTAAAGTCCTCACATCAAGGAGATTGTGACAGCTGGGAATGACAGCTGAAAAGGAGAGAACTGAAACAGGCTGCTTTCAAAACGTACTGACTTCTCAAAGATGAGAAAGCATATTTTTAGTTAACTTCTGTTACTCTGAAAAAGCATGTTAAAATAAAAGATACAGTTACATTACAGTAATGGCATCAGAAACAAGCATAGAGCGAGACAAAGTAAAAAAGCCTCCTTTCTTCCCTATTTGGGGTTCCTTTGGGGACAAATGTACAAGTCTAAAGAACCCTGGTTAGTATGTTCAGCGCTAACCAACTGAAACATTTGAATCACTGCCTGGCTGCTTCACACGTAAAGATACAAACTTAACAAGTTTCTTCTTCTGCTCTCATGTGTTAGGAGGACAGGTGATGCTAATGTAAGCTGTCGGGTACTCACACAAGGAATCAGATGTATAGGCCCAGATACAGGAAGAGAAGACTCAGTACATATATTTTTACTGCCTGAAAGGTGCTTACATACTGTGGTGATGAGGGTACTATTTTTCTCAGGAGTACTGAAATAGATTTATAAAGCTAGGCTGCATTTAACTGTAGTCAGTATTTTATCCGTTAAGTCTCACCCTTCTTGACCGGGCTTCCCGTTTTCCTTGATTGTCACACAGAACTACTACTTACCTATGCAAGAACGGGACAGATAGATTAATAAAGAAACTGCAGCTCAACACAAAAGGAAAACTGAAAATAACCGTAGTCTATCTTTAAAAGAAGAGGGCTAGGAAAGATAAAAAAGCTGCAACTGCAAACAGTTTTTAAAAATATCAAACTTCTGTTACTTTTTCCAACAACTTAAAAATAAGATGCTAGGAACTAGACAGCCAGAAAAATGAACCAAGATTGAGAAATACTCACTTGATAATTAGCTCAAGAAATTGACTCAATCAGAATATCAGAGACAACAGCTTAGTGAGAGGTTTAAAAAAACTTGCCAACATAATATGGAAGCAGAAAGCATTACAAAAAAACTACACACACAATCCCCCAACAATTCCAGCATTTCAAGGCATCACCTAGTCAACTGAGGTCAAAGTTATTTCTCACTGTGATCTGCTCATGCAGCCAACAAGGGACCAGATTCATCACTCCCTGGAAGGCCACCAAGGTGCGTCAGAAATCACGTATCAGACCTTCAGTGATAAGCAGACTACTCTCTTTCCTATTCCGTCTTCCTTCTCCCCAAACATGCTCTTTGCCTTGCCCATGCACCCTTGTCCACTCATACGTACATTCCCCCACTCTTCATGGTGTGCTTCGTTTTTTGTTGATTTTTTTTTTTTTAATTAATAAAGATTTCAAACAGCATTTCCCTCAACAAGAAAGAGTCCCTATCATAACTGATCTATCGCACTCTCTCATGACTAGAGCTAACCACACGTCTTCACTAACGAAGACCCCAGACTGCTCTCCACACCCACCTTGCCTGGTGCTATCCAGGACCCCCAGGCAGGAGCAGCACCCACCTGCACCCATAGCCCCTTCCCACACGGCCCTGCCTGAGCAGCAGCAGTCCCCTGTGACAAACAATAGCGGTGGTAAAATCTACACCTGGCACGTGTCTGTCCCAGTCAAGTGTCAGTCAAATGTCCCTGACATTTATTTATGCATTTCTAGGGAATTTTTGTTTTAAGGAGGACTTATGCTTTTTTTTATTTACCTAGCAATCATTTTCAAGTATTAGAAACCCCAACCACAGGCTGAGACTCTAGTTGTTATTGTCCCAATAAAACCAGTATCCAATTAAATCATCTCTGCCCAGACCTTAACGTCTAAGTAAACAGTCTTCCAAATACCCCACACATCAGAGCAGGGATGCTGATGTTAACAGCGTAGGTCTTAAGCCAATTCCCTCTTGTTATGTTTTACTTTTGTCTACCTACATATCACTGAACTTAAGATTTGGGAATACAAAAAGCACTAGAAGACAAAATTCTACATCTCCAGCACATCATTATGTCAACATTGACCACACAGACACAAAACATCACCAGTGAGGACATTACCTTAATACTATCTAAAAATGACTAAAGAGAAAAACGAGGTTTGTATATTGCCACTTGTTTGCTGAAAGTACAAATATTTCAAGATAATAAATATGAAAGAGCTTAAATACTTAAAGTGAAAGGAATAGTAACTGCTAAATGATAAATCGGTTCTTTATCTTTAAGGCTCCAGATCAAGCCAAATGCAAGGGTAGTCCCAAGGATTAAAAATGGATTGAGACTCAGTTTTGCTATGGACTTCCTGTGGGACCTTGGGTAAGTCACTCGGGAATTTAATTCTCAAAAATAACAGGCCTATTATAGCTGCCAGAATGAAGCACCGAAGTTTGAGACCACAGATGCAAGCCAGGTCCTGCTCACTTGCCCATAACAGAGAAGATCGTCCCCAGTGAGTCCTTTTGAAAAATGTGGGTAAGTATGACCAGAACTTCAGGAATATAGACATTAAGCACTTGAAAGTTCATCTGGAACTGTACTTTGAAAATGGGTTGAAAGCCTACATAAAACCAGAATTATTTCCGTTTTTCAAGCTCTTGTTTTGTATATTTGTGTGAAACCTATCACGAGTAGAATCTTTATGATCTCCAGAGATGCAGTATCTACTGTTAAATATTGGATTTACAGTCAACAAAGCACATTGATTTTGCAAGCTGATTAGAATACAATCGGAGTTTTTGAAATTACTACAAACAGCTAATGAGTTGAAAGCAATGAGTTTACATTTTTGGTAAATAACAGTGACTGAATTGAGAAGCAGGGATTCTTAAGAGCCATTTGGCTAGAAACTGTAGTTCCAGCAGTTTCCCCTGCAATAGTGATGAGTTGCTCAAAAAACAAGCAAGCAAAAAACCCACAACCTAAGCTTCACAGAAGTTGGCTTCTTTTCTTTAATATAGTAAGAGTCCCAAGCATATTAAAAATGTCTGCCAACCCTCGCTGGCATTTTAACCCTATTAAAACAGATGTTTCCACATGAAGAATGGCATTGCACTGATATTTTGACTTTGTATTACTCCAGCCTCTCCTCCCGCCACTGTAAAACTTGTACAAGGAGAAATGGCAGGTTAACCCCACCACCTGAGTCCCAGTGGGGAAGGAGGCAGAGGACAGCTGCAGAACCTCTTCCCCCTGCACTGCTGACGGAGGAGCTTGCTTACAGAGAGCAAGGGCCCAACTGACGTCAGTAATGCTGGTATTAACCAGACCTGTAATAAAGCCCAAAGTCCACAGAAAGACTCAATAGGGAGGGATACCTGATATAACAGAAAATGTTCAACAAAAAATTTCAGTTGAGTTCACAGAAGTCAAATCCTTAGACTTTTAACTAGAAAATTTAATCTGAGTAACTTCTGTGATAGGGAAGCACATGTCAGAGGGAAAGTTTCATTCATCTACTTGCTACTTTTCATCAAGTCTTTCAGCAGCATGTTTACCAGAGTTTACCTATAAGTAAGGAAACTGATTTCGGGGAACTAATCACCGTAAAAAAACCCACTTGCCTCAGGTAGCCAGTTACCTAAACCACCCTGCTTCACAACTGTTAAAATAACAAGCACCCATTATTGAGAGAAAAATGAAGAGATGATGATATTTTTAAGTGTATTCCCACTATATTTCAGTAGTTAACATTACAACAGAAGTATTATTCATTTATGAGAGAAGATCTCCCTGGACTCAAACAGTTAATTCAGTTGTCCATGTAGACCCATTCACTGTGCCTGGAATTTTAACTCAGGCTACATTCCTTAATTCCCAAATTGCAAAATTTAAATTAATGCTGGAGTGAAAACATGATACCTAGTGAAAAAGAAAGGGAAGGGGGCAAGAGAAGAAAGGCAGACAAGGACTGCTGTATCCCAAGCACCACTGACATCCTGCCAGTAAGTTAACACCTTGGAGCTAACAGAAACACACCATGCTTTTGCCTTATTCAAAAGCACTTACGATCTTCCTACAGTCCTTACCTTTGTAACAAAACTTTATATGAAACTATTTAATAAAAAGAGAGGAAATCCAACTATAAAGCAACTGAACTAGCACTTTAACAAGTCAATCTACATAACCTTTTAGTAACGAACTCACTGTTACCAGGGGGTAAAAAAAAGCCTGCCTCGTACCCTCTCCTCACATACGCCTGACAGCATGCCGAATTCACTCCATTTCATACATTCTTCTTTTTACCGTTAAATATGCATCTGAAAACCTGAAGGCATACTTACGTTATTTTCAGAACATCAATATAAAAGGTTGATATCTTTTTAACCCTCTAATAAGGGAAGTTTTAAATATTTTGCTTGTTTTACTTGTCTCACAGCACTGCTGAAGAACAACATGTGTTACTTTTAGTTTTGCTGTTTAATAAGAATTCAGACAATCCTACAATGTATATGAGAGATCCTAAGAAAGCAACTAATCCTGATCCTGCAAGCCAACTCAGAATAAGAAAACCTTTGCTGATACTGAATCTATTTAAAGTCCACATAAGATTCCCATAGTGTGTCAATGCAGTTGACTGGCAAAAAAACCCAAACAACAAAACATCAAACCAAAAACCCACAATCACATTCCTCTTTCCTCCTCACTTCTCTATCAAGAGAGGGGGAGAAGGGGAAAAGGTAGATCTTCCAACCAGCGCTGTATTTCTGCTTTATCAGAACGGTGCTATCGTCCCAACACTTTCTAACTCCTTTGCTGTAGCAGATGTTTTCATGTACTGGTCAGAAGCAAGGATGACACAGGATAGTTTTCTTCAGGTATGAAATGCCAGATATTCTTGTAAGCGGAGCCTTTAATGGCAGTGCCAATCGGCTCTTTTTCTCATCTCCTGTAGGGGCCAATAAACAAGGTAGAAAAGGAACCAGCTCTAGAGTTAAAACAACTGTCTTTCCAGCTACAGTTAATGCATCAGGATGGCAGCCATAAGTTCTGGCTCCCAGACAGCAAGGGGCGGGGGGGGGGGGGGGGATTGGGGGGGCGAGAAAAAAAGTTTACAGCTGTGTTAAGTTTAATCAACAGATATACAGAAGGAAAGTTTACAGTATAATAACTCAATGCCATAGCCCTGTATTATTAACTGGTATCCTGGATGTCAAGTGCAATCCCTCTCTAATAATCTCACATTCTGTGGGAAAGGGGGGGAAAATGGCAACTGGAACAGCATAAAATTGATTCAGTGTATAGTACAAACAAGCCAGTTGCTGAAGCATCTCCTGTATGCTGATCTCTCATTAACAGAAGATTCCTATAAAAGCAAAGAGCATTTAGATACTTAGAAAAAAAATAAGTCTTATACTTATTTACTTTAAAGGTTAAAGGGTTAACATTTTTCTAGCCATTTTCTTTAGTAAACATTTGCAAGTCAAACATAAACCCACTGCTGAGAAATCTCTATTATTCAGAATCTATTATCTAACCGATCCTGATGTTTCAATGCACAGTGACTTAAGTTGGGTTTAATTCCTCAAAAAAAGGAACCAAAAGCAGCCTAAAAGAAGACATACTACATTCTACACTGCAGAACTACTTGATAAAGACTCAGCGGTTTTTTATAATAAAACGGGTGCAGCAACGAGGTCCAAAAGTAAAGAAGATGAAAGATACCTGGAATGATACCATGTCTCATACACCTTTTGTTTTCTGCAAGTGATACATGCTGCAGACAAAACGTTTTGTGCTAAACAGCCTCAAATCTGGTTTTCCAATAGTAAGCACAAAGGAAAAACACTGATAGCAAGCGTGGTAAATAAATCCCTCCCTTGAGAACGAAAGCAGCAGACAGGAGGGGGCTGACATGCATGCAGGAGAAAACTAAACACCATCTTTTTTTCTACCTGCACAAGTTGCCATTTGCTGCAGCGATCAAGAATCTCTTTTCCCCGTTGATTTCAAAAGCTAGGTTTTCAGAAAATTTCTCTCTCAAGTCATCTGTTGATATGCTTTAAGGGTATGGTATTCATATCACTGGATCTTTAAAAGAAAAATCCATTTTCTTTCCTGTTCAGGTAAACATGTTTACAGCTCCTGCACAGACACTGGGTGGTTCAGACTCACATGTCACACACATGTCGTCAGCAACAAGAAAAGCCCCTTTCTCTAATCATCAACATTTTTAATAAGGTAAAAAGAAAAGCACTTTCCAAACTTACCTTTAGCACAGCCAAATCATGAGCTAAATATAAATATTTATACTAGGACAAGGAATTAATAACATGAGCGTGCAAACAAAAATACTTGCTAGAAAACGCACACAGCAAAAATAAGAAAACCCTCCTAAGTTCAAAGCAAGCAAATCAACTCATTAGCCCCTGGAAAGGCCGTTATTTATCACCACGTTATTCCCGAAACAGTCTGGACTAGAGAGGAGAAGCACGGATCGTGACTCTGATCTATTTCGGAGACCGTTCACTGTGTATGAAAACATCTCAGATCGCAGCCGAAAGCCTTCCTATCTGTGACCCTGCACAGGAAATACCACATAAAACCTAAAATTGCCGAGGAAGGTTACAAAATCTCCTGCTTTACATCCTATTGCAAGGAGTCCCTACGAGAACCAAAGTACTTCTCCATTTTCCAGAAAATAAGTAGACAGTGGGTGTTACGAGCGTTTATTCCCCCCGCCGCGTACCTTCCAAATGCATCTTAAAGTAATACACGTACCAAAGGGGGAAAAAAAAAACAAAACAAAACAACAAACAACAAACCAACAACCCACCCCATAGCAGCCCTTAAGTCTGAAATGTAAATGTAATTCCTTATATAGACTGCAGCAGTTGGTCACACACGCACGGAGAGCGGAGCGGGGGCCCCCGGCCAAACCGTTACCACCCATTATTATACAAACAGGTACCTCCGAAGCCAGAGGGAAGGGAAGAAACTTCGCCGCCCGCCCCCGCCGCCCGG